>NW_020885077.1:202193-207245 GCF_003945725.1 Corapipo altera | reverse complement strand
TTCCCCTGTGTTTCCCCAGTGTGATCCTTCCCCTGTGTTTCCCCAGTCTTTCACTCAAGCTGGGAGGATGCACACACAAGAAGGCTTTCGAGTAGGAGAGTGTTTCTGTGTCTGTCCTTCCTAGTCACTACAGCTTTCTCTGCTTTTCAGCATTTGTTACGTGCTGGGCCATAAAAAAGAGTGTCCAGCTTCTTCAGGATGACATTGCCAGCTTCAAGTATTTTTAAGGAACTTTTAAAATTATTATCTTGTACTTAGACACTTAGGAAGCAACACTTTAAAAGACCTCCAGATTTTTCTGGAATGTGAGCTGTAGACATTCAGGTGCTTTATCTTTCTCCAGGGAAGTTCTTGTGCTTGGACTCAAACTGTTCTTCTAAGGCACAATTAGCCAAGTTCTGTAATATGTACAGAAGAGCAGGAAGTTCAACCTTCATTAAAAAATACCAGGAACATTGCTCTGAATATTCTGGTATCAGACAGATCACGTGGACACACCTCAAAGGATCTAATTTTATCCCAGTAAGTCCAGAGGAATTCCCAACACGATCCAGAAACTCACAAACATACCAGTTATGACAGTCAGGTAATCTACCTGGGAAACTAAAAACACTCACTCACTGACAGGATTAAAGATGTATTTCCTTGGGAGATAACCCTCACATGAATGAATCACACTAGGGATGCCCAGGGAGAAAGAAGGAAGTGGAAAAAAGGTCCCTCTCAGTCCCTTCTTCCTGCTCTTCTCCCACACTACCCTCTCCTCTACAACACATTCCATACACTGCTTTAAAGTTCCCAAAATGTGTTAGAATAAAGCATTAAAGAATCAAAGCTCAACATTACTATTTTTATCAAGGGAAACAAACTTTCTCTTACTTTCAGAAACTGTTTGAGATTCGCTCTGTTCCCAGATTGCAGAGTACACTGCACAGAGCCTGAGAGGAATTTTCTGTAATTGGACAGCACCATTTAAATGTCAACTTTGAGTGCACAGCCAAACAAGAATCACACCTAAAATACTGTTATTAAACAGCCAGTTGATGTGTTCCCTTACAGCACTCTAACCTACACACCTGTAGTGCCAGGAAACAACAAAACCAGAATATCTCAGCCCGAGCAGGAGTGACTGACAAGGTGGTGGAGCAATTTTCCTGTTGAAATTTTCCAGAGAATCTGTCTTTTGCAATGCTATTGTAAAGAAATGCTTATCAGAAAACACTGGAGCCTGACAAGTACCCCACTGAAACATGACTCCATAAACCAAAACAGAGCCACACTGACCCAAAACCCCCAACGACTTGAAAAAGCAGAGAACTGTTAGGAAAGCAAGCAACAGAAGACCACAAAGGACTACAGCTCTGTTGTAAGACAATGAAAATCCAGCTGGCCTAAACCAGAAAATATGCATCAGTCATTTCAGGGAGAAAATGTCACTAAAAACACAAGCAGGAATTGGTGACATTTAAGGGAAGTATTGTAAAGATGTCTCCTAAGGAATTAGTTCCTCTGATGGGACCCTAAAACATGGGCAGTTACTTTACAGCAAAAGTTTTTTAAAGTTTTTGGTTTGTTTTTTAGCTCATACAGTAAAAATTCCATGCAGTAGTGCTATCGTGTTCTCATATGAGGGCTTTCCTTAGAGGAAGAATACTTATTTCCTTTGTGAAAGTGGTTCTTCAGAGCCAAGCCCTAGAGTATCACACTCCAGACTTGAACTGGATAAGCTGCTGTGTGTTATCACCAGACTGAAGCCAATGTCCCACGGATGGAATGCAATTCACAGCTGGAAAAATGCCTGACGTGCTGCACAGGCTCTTGAAGATGCCTGGAAGACTCACAGAGCCTCAGTTCCTCCCACCTCAGACCCACCCACACTGAGCTTCCCTCACAGACATCTCAGGATTGCCCCAGTCATACCTGGAGTCCTTTGCACTCCCCTTTTCAGCCCTTTTCTTTCATTCTTCAAAGCTTAACCAGCATTTCTAAACCTTCTGTTCTGCTGTTTCTCACACACATACGCACACCCCTTTCTCTTTTACTCCAAGGTTGTTCCAGTTTGCCTCATGCAAAGTTTATGACCTTAGAATCACACAGATCAATCCCCTCAAACTTATCTTAAGTAATCAACACACTAATCTTCATTAATTACAGCAGGGTAAGGCAAGATTGATATTTCAAGACCACAGTTCTCAAAATAATTTGTCTTGTCACATTAGAGCACTTCAAAGTGGAACACACCTCATTAACACCAGCTGTAATTTTAATTTTGAAGTTTCATTTAAAAAAAAAAAATCTTTTTTTCCCCCTTATTTTAATCACTGTTTCAAGAAAATTCTAGGATGGTATCAAAATGGTTTATTCACAGAACACTACAAGACTGGAATCATATCAGACCAATTAATTAACAGCAATTAACCTGCAAAGCAGTATTTGTGAATTGAATGTGTCCTATTGCCCCCACCCCACATCTTAAAGAGTTTCTTTGAGGGCAGAAGGGACAAACATCTAAACCCCCCCTGCCATAACATCATCTCAAGGTACACAAACAGCAGAAGAGAAGATACCCACACCAAGCCAGGGGCACAACAAACACAACTTCAAGCTTCTTCTCTGTGAGTTTGGAGCCCATCTTTACAAATTCTACTTAACTTCCAGAATATTTTTTCATCCTACCAGCCAAAATTTCAGATTTCACAGGTATCAAGGCACAACACCTCCTCTAATGTAGATCCACAGTCCCCATACACATTTCCAGCATTGCTTTCAGCCACAATACATAAAAAAATCTACCCAGAACCTGGAATGTGATAAGGCCTGGAGTGTAGGAGATTGCCTGCAGTGTGTTACTAATCCATTGCTGTTGCCCAAAGGCCGAGGAAGGGTAAGAAACACTAATCCAGACACACCACTGACCTCCAGGAGGACCAGCACGACACAGACTTTGCCAGGCCCAGCAGAGCCCGCTGCCCTCAGAGCCAGCCCCGGCACAAGGCTCTGTGATGAGGTTACCCATGCTGCTGGAAATGTCATCTTTCATGTATGATATAAACCCTTTCTGTAGCCACTAACAATACTCTGGCATTGTTTGAAACACGTAGGGTGTTGCACTGGCTGACACCCAATTCCAGTAATAATATTCTATCTACCTACAGTAACCACAAGAAAATGTTCTTCATTTTCAGCCTCAAGTGGTTTTGCAGCACATCCAGCTCCTGAGAGAACTGCCATACTTCCCTGGAAGTCCTGCACCTCAGTGTGCAGCTATCTGTCTGCACAGATCAGGCACTTCTCTAGAGCTGTAGAAACACCTTGAGATCACTGGGAATAAAGGAGCTCCTTTCACACAGCACAATTAGTCATATCAGCAGCGATAGCTATTTTGAGCAGCACCCATTAATCACTATCATTAGCAGGATTTCTGGTGTACCAGCATTCATTGTACCAAGAACAAGTCTTTTCCTATTCCAGTACTACTACATAAACAAAAGCAGCAGCACAATTTCTCTTGCCTCTCACTACTCAAAACAGGGTTGTGTCAAGTGGCAGCACTCAAAATGACTGTCAGAGCCAGGTATAAAGGAAAGCTTACAGGACAGAAAAATACAACTGTTTTGCTGCAAAAAAAAAAAAGACTGGCCATCATTTGTATGCTGGGGAAGAAGAGGTTTTGACAAATAATAAATAGTGGGAAGAAGAGAGAAATAAAGCTCTCGAGGTGGAGACAGCAGATCCACAGAGAAATAAGATCCAAGTGATCAAATCCAAGTTGAGGCCCAAGAAGCAGAAGAAATCTACACTTCTCTTCTAAATGTTTGTTGCAGATATTTTCATTATTATTTTTTATAAGGAACTATTTACATGTTAATCAAATTTCAGAGTCTCAAGAACAGACATTCAACCAGAAAAATATTCCCTGTATGCATTATTTCCAGTTTCCTAAGCACCCTGAGCAACTCCCGATTCAGGACAAGAAATGCCAATGGAAGGGTTTCTGCCTCACACTGACCTAGGAAGCAGCACCACAAAATTTGTGGAAAGCAGTGGCTCTGTGCTGCTTCCAGCCTGGTTACTCACACCTCAAAGGTTCCACAAAGCACCAGAAACACTTACGTTGCCCTGAAACACCTTCTTCCCAACGACAGATTAAATACTTACAAAGTCCTTCTAGGAAGAAAAGTACAAAACAGAAAACAAAGGAAGAAAGAAAAACCTCGTGCAAGTCTTGAACTTGGAAAACCAGCCATTCCTGACAGAACGGCCCAGCTTATCTTCTGTAGAAACGTTGCCTGTAGAAGACTCCAGCCAAGTGCAAAATCATGTTGATACCCACGATACACAAATAGCACCTGTGCACATACCAAAACCAGCCAACACTGCTGATCCCATGAGCTGCATACCAAAACCTCCATGTGGCCGGGAGCCACCGACACACACCACATACCTCAGCGAGGTGAGGGAAGGGGAGCTCCGGCCGCCCATCGCCCACAGAAAACAAAAACAGTTCCTCAAGAGCACCACTGCCTCTTTGCCCAGAGCACTGGGCTGAGAGAACAGAAACAGTGAGCAACAGTAACCTGAAAATCCACAATCTCTAGGTTTGAGGCTGTCCACCAGCCACCCCGGCGGTTCCACGTGCAGTGACATTTTGGGAACCAACCGTGTGTGCCCCTGAACCACTGGATGACCCACTGAAACACCGAGTTTACTGTGGTTACACGGCACTGGGGTACCTGCTCTTCAGACACCCAGACACCTGCTCCTCCATAAAAACAACGGCGATAACAACGATGGCCGATTTATACCTGCAATAACGTTTATAATCGCTCATAAAGCAAACAAACGAGATCCTCCAACCGCTTTCAAATTCCCAAGCCGACATCCACCCGACAAACACGTACCTGCACCACTTCCTCTCCGCTCACACGACAAAACCCCTGGAGCAGGGAGAGGCAAAGGAACATCAGTAAAGTTTTAAGCTACAGCCCAAAACGCGTTATCCTCTTCTGCTGGCAGCTACCATATGCACACAGCATAAGGCTCGGCAACCAC
>NW_020885077.1:185641-197193 GCF_003945725.1 Corapipo altera | reverse complement strand
GTGTCACCCAGAGCAGTGCTGGGGCTGTTGGAGGAAGAAGGAAACCATCAGGAGGTACTAAGGCAAACATTATCACTCACACTTGAGTCATGTGGCCTGTCCACTCCAGGCCTGTCCCAAAAGAAGTCTGAGCTCTGGTGAGCTGTTGACATTTCCCACCTGAGAACTGTTCTGCCCTCCAGAAACCCTCTCCTCTCCAAGCCACCTTGCAGTTCTTGGCTGTGATACAGTGCTTCAGGATCACGACCACCTGCTGCCCTGGTGAACAGCTGGCAGTGACATTGCACAGCTGGTGGCCACCCACCACAACTCCTTCTGTTGTATGCTGTGTTTTATCAACATGCAGTTCACAGTCACAGGATGTGCTGAGTTGGAAGGGACCCCCAAGGATCATCCAGTTCAACCCCTGGCCCTGCACAGGCCCATCCCCAAGAGTCACCCCCTGTGCCCCAGAGGATCATCCAAACCCTCCTGGAGCTCTGGCAGCCTTGGGGCTGTGCCCACTGCCCTGGGGAGCCTGGGCAGTGCCCAACCAGCCTCTGGGGGAAGAACCTTTGCCTGAGATCCAACCTGAGCCTGCCCTGACACAGCTCCAGCCATTCCCTGGCTGCTGTCCCTGGTCCCCCAGAGCAGAGCTCAGTCCCTGCCCCTCCTCTGCCCCTGCCCAGGAATTGGAACTGCACTGAGGTCTCCCCTCAGTCTCCTCTGCTCCAGCTGAACACACCAAGTGCCCTCAGTGTCCTCACACGGCTTCAAATCAAGGCCCTTCCCCATCTCCATGTCCCTCCTTTGGACACTCTCCAATGGCTCAATCCCTTCCCTACATTGTGTCCCCCCAAACTGCCCCAATGTTGAGGTGAGGCCGCCCCAGGGCAGAGCAGAGCAGGACAATCCCCTCCCTGATGCCCCAGGACAGGGATGTCCCTCCTGGCTGCCAGGGCACTGCTGACTCAGGGACAACTGGCACCACCAGGACCCCCAGGGCCCTTTCCCAGCTCTGCTCTCCAGCCTCTCATTCCCAGTCTCTCCGTCCATCCGGGGTTGCCCCATCCCAGGGGCAGAATCCAGCACTTCCCTTGTTGAACTTCCCATGGTTGGTGATTCCCAGCCCTCGGATCTGTCCAGGTCTCTGCAATTTCACCAAGAGATCCCAAAAGTACATAGGCCACGCTGCCTGAAGCATATTCCCAGGCAGAAATCTGTTCTACAAACCAGACTTACAGGTCGGTACAAGGCAGGAGCATGTCCTTTCACACTACCTGAAGGTGTCCAGATCTGCTCCTATTTTGTTCTCCTGGTGATTTAATTGTATTCAGTGGAGCTGTGCAGGATTTGGTTCTGTCAACACTAACAGTGGAGCTACACACAATAAGTGTATTTTTTATTTTGACTTGCTTGATTTATTTACATATTATTATAGGGGGTTTTTTACAGTGCAGTATAACAACTTTTAACACATAACTGTCTCTGAAGATCAGACATTTCATTTGACATTTCCTACAGATGAAGTTTATAGATTAAGAGCATAAAGGCACAAAAGACTGGTTAGAATCTCAGCCTTAAAGCTAATATGTCTTACCAGATGGCAGCAATTTTAGACAGACTGTGAAATAAATAGGAAGTTCACACTTCCTAATATGAACAGGGCATGAAAACATGCAGTTCAACAGAGGGTGTAATAACCAATGCAGAATAAAGGGGAAACTTTCTGGGACTAGAAAATATGGAGTGTAGATATCCATTGTGACATTGTAAATTAAAATTATTTTCTTGAAGGCAGAAATGCAATATTTATCCTGAATATTTTATTTTTATTTTGTGAGTTCTAACTGTTATGAAAGATGGTAATAACTATTTAGTAAAGTCCTATGTAAATCAGCATAGAATAAATGTATTCAGTTATATTTATGATTTTCCCATTGATGTTACATATATGTCAAAAGGGCTTTCCAAGACCTACATTGAATAGGAAGGGAAGGAAATCAGTCACTGTTTCAACAAAAAATGTAACAATGTTGTTTAGAGATAGGAAACCAGCTTTGAAATGTATTAGGAGTGCAACTGGATGTCATAGGCTGTAGGAGGAAGAAATCATTAGCTTGGGAAAAAAGCAGCACTGGCACAATAGCCATGAGCAGATGTTAATGAGGATATGCCAATCAGCAAGGTGTGGGATAAGATTAGGAGGATCAATGTTAGTAATAAAATCCCACAAGAGTGTGTTGTCTTGTTAAAGGAAAAAGCTGATTTACAAGAGTTTGTTTCTGTTAATCAGGTAGAGGTATGTTTAGGAAAAGGAAATGTGGGGAAAATCAGAGTGATTTTGGAAAACAGGCTTGAGCACTAATGTCCTATTGTATCAGCAGTGATTTCCCCTTTGTGGTTACTGATTACTGTGAATGCTGTCCTGACAGCATGTGGAAGTGCAGGGAGAGCAGCAGGAGTGCTGCACTGATGTTTGGGCTGTGTCTTTGTGTTGGAGGGGAGCAGGAATGGAAATGCAGGGTTAGATGGAGCAGTGTGGTACAGTTTGTACAGTATGTCACAGCCCTCGTGGCTCCGAGCCTGACCCCTCTTGCTGCCTGGATGTTTGACAATGCAGGCATACATGTAGGCAAATAGGACTTCTAAAAATACATTTCACAAATCATCCAGTCCAGCTGTCGGGGGGGGGGGGAACAGTCCCTTTGTCCTGCAGCCCTGGACAACTAAAATCCCATTTGAGACAAATGAAATTTAGTTATTTGCTGCCCGACAGGAAAAGCTGCTGACTCGTGCTTTATAGGCCTCAACACACTGACCAACCATTGTGTCCAACCTGAGGCTTAAAACACGAGCTGGCCTCTTGCCCAGTGGCTTTGTAAACACCACCAAATGGCAAAAGCAGTGTGTGGGCAGAGCCCCCAGCCTGCTGTTTGGAACAATTCCTGCCCGTTACCTCCACAGGGCCAGTCCCACTTTGGGAAGGATGAACATGACTGGCTATATATGGCCACCTAAAAATAAAAACAGGGACGAGCACCTTTTCTTGTCAGACATATCACAGATCCAGGTCACCTTAAAAAATTCTAGGCTGCAAACCATACTGGCTATAGGGAAAATAAATAAATAAATAAATATAAACCTCTTAATCCTCCATGGATCCAGTTTTGATCAAACCAAATGGAGGCCATTGACTCCAGCTGACATTGGATGTGTCCCATGACCTTCTGGTTTATATATTTAGACTCCCCATACTAATCTTCTCTTCTACAGGTCTGATGTCATCACCATTATTATAAGCAGAACTTGTCACTTGATTGACAGCAAATAACCTTTCCAAAAAGTAGCCAGGGAGTAAGAATGTTTTGTCAGGGTGACATATGATCATGGCTGCCTGCAGTCCATTTTTGTTTGCAGGCAGTGGAAGAATTTCAGATATTTATAAGGTCAGTGTCCCTAGTCCAGAGATGAAGGAGATGTGTTTGTTTTTTAATTGCTGTTCTGCTTTAAAAAACGACTTCCAGTTGGGCTGAAATGAAGGACTGGACTCATTGACTGGACTGAAGTAAATGTTTTACCTGTTGCAACCAGCTGGCTGGGCCCAGGAATGGGGTGCTCTGACTGCACACACAAAGGGGTCACTGGCAGTTCATATTTTTGCTTTAGGAAGTCAAATACTTAAATATATATATAATTTATTTTTTTTTACTGTCTGGTGATTCAGATGTCTGGGATCTCATTTTGCTTGTTTTCTTGAAAACTTTTCACGAAAGGGAATCAGCTTGCAAAGCCACAAAAATGTACTTCTCAGCCAGCTGTGGTAAAATGGTTTACATGGCCATCTCAGTACTGGAGAATTTTTGTAGTTAAAAAATTTATTCTGATGAGTAGTAAGTGATAGTGAATTATTAACAAGGCAATAGCAGTTGGCTCAGAAGTGTTCAAGGTATGCATCAAATGTGGAGGTGCTGAGAGACAATATTTATAAGACAAAAGAACTGTTGACATTTGGTCATAGTAGAACTTAGATTATTGTTTTAAAACAGACATACTGTAAATGTGGGAATGAGAACCAGACTGAATTTTTTTTTACTTAGAAAAGAGTATAGCATTTAAGTAGATGCCACTGTAAGGTTGTGACAAAGAGTAAAATGTAATTCTGTGTAGCTGACCCAGCTTATTAATAGCATATTGAGAACTTCTAATGTTATACAGTCTAAATACTCTTTAAGAAGAAGTGAAACAAAATTCAGAATTAATTCTAGAACATTTATAAACAGGTATAGAAAAATAGTGTCCCTTCTACGAAGTGTTAGAAATTAGGGGCTACCTGCCAAATGATGTTGTGCTTGTTTGACCTTGTCCAACTGATTGCATTAAGGTGTTATATATGTTTCAGATAACAGAATTTGGCTTTTTTGGTGTCTTATATTGGACATATATTCTTATGTTAATTTATTTTAACTTATGTTTATATAAACACACCAAAAAAAATCATATATGTTTATAAATATATATAAATATTTAAAGTAGTCTGGAAAGAAGCCTAAATGATAGTTTTAAAGAATTTCCATGTGGTAGTTCCTGCAACACAGGATTGTTGCAGGGGGACTGGATAGCAACTGCTATTGCATTGCCTTAGTTTCTGTCAGGGCACTGTAACAAAGGCAACTAAATTTCAACTGCCTCAATGGTACTGTCACTACCTTTTGCCTGTAAAGATTTTTTTGTATTTTAGGAAACTGCCAAATAAGGAGTAATTTTGTAATGGAGAACATGGAATTACGAAAGTAGGTTGAACAGATGGGTAACAGAGAAACATGTAAGTCAGTATCTCGTGGACAAAACTTTGCTGAATTACTTGGTAACACACAGAAAAGTGTAGTGGATAAAGCTGTGATCTCATGCAGGCCTGACTAGTATTGAACTACCTTTTTTCTAGGGTTTCTTCATTGATTCCTGAAAAATACTCAGTATTTCACTGTGTATCATGTATCAGTATATGCCTGAGATTGGGACTGAAGTTACTGGCCTACAGGAAGGCAGGAATCCACAAGATATGAGACTGACAAAGCTTCCTTCAGAAATGACTCTTCTGTGCCCCTCCACACGGAGCCTTTCGAGTGTCCTGTGCAAACCAGGCCAGGTCTCCTGGTGACATCATGAAATGTGAGATGCCTATGAGCTAGTCCTTGGCCAGGCTGGAGCTTTGGCCACCTGTCTGTCCTATGCTTGGGAAGATATTGAGGATGTTGACAGGGAAGAGTGGCACTTATCTACTAAAGCTTGGCAGCCCAGGGTGGTGTGTTTTCTGGGACCAGAGCAGCTCCCAGTGCTTGGTTGGCTGAGCACCACTTTCCTCTGGCTCCAGCAGGAAAACCAGCATAGCTGAGCTCACTGGCTGGTTTCAGGTTCCTGATTTGTTTAGTCAGCTCCTGGTGCTTTCATACTGTCTGGGTAACTGCTGCCAAGAGTGTGTGTGGTTTGCTTCCATTGTGGTCCATGGGTTCTCCTCGATACACCTGACATCAGGTTTGAGCAGCTCACTCTCTCATCACTAAACTAAGGTTGATGATACACTGCCCAGTAATTTTTTGTTTGTTTGCTTGCTCTTTAAGCTTCCTCAGTGAAAATGGTGCACAACTACCTGGGTTATTGGGTGCAAATATCCTGCACTGCTGGACACGTGCCAGGGATGCAGAAGCAGATCTCCCAGGGTTTATGGTTCACTCTACTGTTGGCTTTTTTACAGCCCAGAAATCCTTCAGTTGAGGATCAGAGGCTACCAGAGGTTATTTCTCTGGCATTCCACAGTATTTAGATCCTTCACCACCTTTCAATGCCTGTGAGCAGTGAGTGGTGCTCTCTGTACCCTGTCTCAGTTTCTTGTTTCCAGAGGCACATGCAAACCTCTCTGCTGTCGTTTGGCCCCAAGGATCCTGATTCATCTCTCGGTGTAAATGGTGTGTGGCTTTGCTGAGATCAATGACTGTGGCTCCAGCCCTTTGGCAGGACATGGCAGTACTGTAAAAGGAGGTAGACAAAGCTCCAGTCAATGGCAGTACTGTAAAAGAAGGTAGACAAAGCTCCCAGGTCTGTATCAGACTATGAGATCACGATTCTCCCTGGTGGGAGAGGCAGGAAACAAACCCTCAGTCCCAGTAGAAGTGCACATGTGAATTATGCAGCTCTGCTGTATCTGTCAGCGTGGGACAGCTGAGGTTTGAGGGGAAGAAAGATGTTCCCTCTGTGTGTGCACTGCTAAATAATACAGAGAAGCAGATAAACAGAACCTACAGGTGCATCTTTTTTTCAGTTCAACCTGATGATCAAGATACTATAACTTAAATATGTGTATTTTGGATCCTTTTAGGCACACAAGAGCAAGCCAACAGTTACTGAAAGATAAGCTAGTAGTAAAGTGATCTTAGGCCATATAAGTTGTTTTCTGTTGTTGGGTTTTGCATATGTTGGTTTTCTTTTGGAATTCCAAGAGTTACAGTGAGGAAATTATATGATATAGATCTTGCAAAGTTAAGCTTTCATAGTGGTCTTGAGTGTCAGCACACTGTATGCACATCTCAAGGATGATTGTAATTCCAACCTGGAAGATGAGAAGGCAATAAATAGTAGGATGGTCTTGTTCCTTTTTAATGGGAAACTATTTCAGCCATGGTGATGGAGTTGGCAAATGTTTGGTTTAGCACAAAAGAAAAAGGAGAGTAAAAGAGATTGAAATGCATAGTCATGGAGGAAATAAAAACTCTAATCAGTAGATAATCATAGAAGTAGTGAAAAACTTCTCTGATTGTGTTCTTAAATTAAAATGTGCAACATGCACAGGTATCCCCCAATCTACTCAATATTTTTTCTAGAGAAGAAAGAATCTGTGGAGTTGTTGAGGTAACATGATTTGCTGTTTCCTGGAATAATTGCCCACAAACATGTGAGCTTGTCCCCTGTGTTAAAGTAACAAACTCTTGACTGTGTATGGGTGGTGATCCCAGTGATGGATGGTTACAGAAATGTCGGATTTGGATATTAGACACACTTGTCCCTAACAGCACTTGTGGTTTTCTCCTCCTGTGGATTACAAAACATACTGACAGTCTTCAGAGTTGCTAATTTAGGCCTTCTGATTGCAACTTCATGTTTTTCTTCATCTTACAATTCTTGGAATGGTGGTGTCCTGAGAAAAACAAGCTCGTAAGACTTTGGAACAGTCTCTCTCATGGTTTCTGTGTGTGCAGAATTGGCAAACCAGCACAGTACATAATGAGAATGAAGTTCAATCTGTAGTGGTTTTATAACCTATGTTTTTAAGAGTCTGTAATCATTTTTCTCAAAATATATAAACAGAAATCTTTGTAAAGCTCTTTCCTCTGGCTGTACTGTGGTATACATGTAATTTGGGGATTTTCAGCCACAAATACAGTAACAGTAACAAAATATATTTAAAGCCCATTAGCTTCAGCCATGTTTTTTCTGAATGATTTTTAAAAAATCATGGTGCTGATCTTGCATTGAGATCCATTTACACACAGCTCTCATTGAAGGCCCAGGACCTGCAGCTACTATGATTCCATTCTGTATCTAATCACACTCCCATTTTACATAAAATAAAGGTAGGGCTTCATTTCAAGGTCAGCAATTTATGAATTAATAATAATATTTGTAAATATCTTCAAAATCCTATTCAATAGGAATTTGAAAGCCTCAAAAATGCAAAGATCTGGAGAGTTTACCCTCTGCAAATTGGATGGCACCACGAAGGATGAGGTACAAAGTTGTGTCTGTGATTTAAGAACCTGCACTTATTTGCACTGTAGTAATTTGTGCCCTCTGACCATACCTTTTAAATTCAAGGAGTCTGATAATAGACACGAGCAAGAAAATACAGGCAGGTGTTTCAAACAGCATCTGTAGAGAGAACAGTAACATGTAGCTCTTGTTCAAAGATTCAGTCTGCAGAACTGGGATTTTAAGGGACTGGCAAAAGAATCAGGCTCATCTGATCTGCACAGGGAAAAATGTCAACCTGAAGGGAAGTGTCTTCTAGAACAAAATCTACATTTCCAGAGAACTTCCTTAAACTGAAACAAGCTGCAAGATGGGCTCATTTCTTACAATGTAAACTCGGATGAGATGTTCTTAGTATGCTTTCACTGATGCAAATTCGTTAAACAGCAATGATAATAAATCTTGAGAGATTACGTGTATAACAGAATATCAAATGATTGTTTGTGGTTTTTTAAGGCTCTGAGATGTGCTTGGCATGTAGCTGAACAATCATTAATCTTTGCTGGCAGCCTGGTTTGTGTCCCTAGAACACCACATGGCATTGTCCACTTGGGGGGTATTTTTAGGCAGCTTTGTAGCAGATGCAGTGGCACATCCCTGCTTACTCCCGTGATGGGGGTTACATTCCCAGCAGGAAACTAGTCCCAGAAATGACAGCAGTGCAAGGCACAAGGCTCAAAACTCTGCTTTAGTGGGTCACCTGCCAAGAACTGCACATGGGTAATACTTTAAAGCTGCCTTTGCCTCCCATTGGGGACTCGCCTTGTGTGCGAAGTCTCCCACCCAGGGAATGTGCCAGGGGTTGGAATTAATATGCACATGACCAAAACAGTTACAGTCACCTCCTACTTGATACTGCAAATTCCTGATCCTCACACATGTGCACTATTCACTGCAGCAATGAGGAACATTAAGTGTATTTTAAGGAATGTATTCCAAGAGCTTCGTTGTGCTGCTTTGAAGATGAGCAGCAACCTTTGTGTTAAATTTAACAGGAGGAGATCAGGCCCTATGACTGCAAAAAAGTTATTTTTCTAGAAACCAAAGTAACTTAAATGTCTGTATTAAACCACTTCCATTGAGAAAAGTACTTTTATTCAGGAAAGATGTAGCATTTTATCTCAATATGGTGTTTTAAGACCTTTACTCTCTATTATATAGTATATGTGCAAAATAAGTACTGTGTGTAATATGTATATAATTACACATAATTATAATAATTAATATTTAATGCTAACACAACGGATAATAAATATACCAATTACCTGGAAAAGTAACAGTTATGGGAACTGACATAATTCAATTAACATCAAAATGAATTTCCCATTGTTTTCAGCAGAGTTTCCCTAACTGATGGGCTCCCCTTGGGAAAACAAGAGACCAGGAGGGCTGGATCACAGACCTGCAAACAAGGCTTGGGCAAGGAATTCCTCTGGGAACTTGGCAACTGCTCTTACTGTGAATACAGGCAAGGAGGACACGTAATTTAACAACTTTGCTATCCCTCTTTATGAAAAAAAGATCTAGTGCTTTTGCTGCTGGTTTGTGTTGCCCCTGTGACACCACTAATGCAGGTAGGGCAGAGTCAGCTTCCTGGCCATTGCAGCAGGAGCAGAATCATTGACTGTGCTTACTGAATTTCTATTAATTTTCATATTGAAGTCAGTAATAGTAACTTTTAATAGTCAATGGGCCAGGCTGACAACTAGTAAATAGAGAGATCTGTATTGAAATTGTAAAACAAACATGGTATAAAAATCAGAGGAAGCCCCATTGCTTTTCTCCCAAACACCTTCCAGAGTAAAAACCTTATTTCAGCCTCTCTGCTTGTGAAGGGGAAGAAGCACTGAAGGGCAAGAGGTGGAGTTTGTGTGCAATGTCTAAAAATACTTGGGAAGGAATTTACCTGAATTGTGTGATCAGTACTGATTACACAAAGAAAGCCTTCTGCACACAGCTGGCCTGCCAGGACCCAGGGGGAGGACGGGTGTGCTCAGAGGTGTTCTGTTCAGGGGGAGGATTGCAGGCCACCATCCTGCAGGGAGCAATCCAGGCTGCCCTGGGAAGGGGCATTCCCACCCTCACTGCTTGGCACTGTGCTGAGCCACAGGATGGGGCTGGAATGAAAAACTCCTGCTGTATGTTGGGGTTTTTTTGGAAAAGAGAAGGATTTCTGCACAGACACTCTCTGGAGTGCAGGTGAGCACCCTGATGCTCCACAGTGTCACTGCAGCTTCTCAGCAGCTCTTGCTGGGCCTGCTTTGCTGCTGTTGGAGTCATTGGGGTCCCAGCATTTCCTGTATTAATGTCTGTGCCACAATTGCTAATTGACCATGAAATTTTAGCCTCCAGTCACACATACATATCTGAAATGATTTTATTCTAGTCAAATAAGTGTTCTTGACCACCATTAAAAGCTCTGACTTGTGTAGCAGGGGACATTACTGAAAATTCATGGTTGTTTGCTTATTATTCAAAACAATACCCTTGCTTTCTGACATAACATAAGGGTAAATTGTAAATTTATTTCCTACACAGTGGTTAAAATCCATTGTGTAGAGAGGAGTTGTATCCCAGATGAATGTATTCCTATGCTGCCAAAACAGATTTAAATCTGGTACCTAGTAATTGTTTCATCTAAAAAAATAGCAGTCTTTGTTAGAAAAAAAGGATATTTTAGAGACATTAAGACTTGGGAGCTTTAGCAAAACAACTGAAGAGGAGATACTTTTCTGTGCTAATAGAAGTGATATAATATCACAATTTGTAAATTCAGGAAACACATCTTCTAAAAATAGCTCTTACAAGAGCTATAGACCTCCCTCAAGGGTAGGATTCTGCTGTTGGATTTGCCTTCCTTGACCATATAAACAGCACTACCCTTGCTCCTCTCCAAGGAAATCTGTGGTTTAACTACACATGCATCTTAGCAGAGACTAGAGACCCGAGTGTGACAAATAGGAAATTGCTCTCATCTTACAGAGTTTGATTAAAGCTTTAGGCATAGAGCTTTTTAAATGACAAATGCTCAATGAAATAATATTATGTCTTTATACTCGAGAGCACTATTAATCTGAGGTTTCAGGACCTTAAGAAATGTTAATTAACTCATTACCATTGATGTAGAGTGTTAGCATTGCACTCATCTTGTGGGCTGGTAGCTGAAGCATGGAAATACTGGGTTCTTCAGGAAGAATGAGATTGGGGTTCCCTCCCATGTGTATTCCCTGTCAGGTATTTACAGAGATGGTAACTGCTCATGCACATGAACTCCATGGATCTCCCATCAAGTTAGCCCAAAAGGAGCAGGAACAATTTTGGGAGAGACTGAACAACTGCAGTAGTACCCGAAGCAGAATGTTAACGCAGCCTGGATATTTGGGAGCCCAAATTTGATAGCTAAGAAGCCAGGCAGTGCTCTAGGGATTTGAGGATTTGAGGAATGTTCAGGGATGTTCAAAGAAAGAACAGAGACACTGTTGGCTGTTCTGCAGAAAGGTAAAGGTTTGCATCACCTTAAATATATTTTTTTCAGAAAGCTGGGGCCAAAGCGCCGCCCCGGGGGCGAACAGCAGAGCCGGGATGTTCCGAATTCCTGCTCGGGACCGTCGGGCAACTCCCGGGGCAGGGGCAGGGCAGGTGTGGGGCAGGACAGGACGGGGACAGGGCAGGGGAGGGAAGTACAAGGCAAGGTGTAGGGAGGGACGAGGACAAGGCAGTGTAGGGCAGGGACAGGCCGGGCAGGGACAGGGACAGGCCGGGCAGGGACA
>NW_020885077.1:180600-185631 GCF_003945725.1 Corapipo altera | reverse complement strand
CAGGGACAGGCCGGGGCTGGGCCGGACGGGCCCCGGGCCCTCCCGCAGGAGCCCAATCCTCGGTGCGGGGCCGCCACCTCTCGGCCGCGATCGGCAAAGCAGCGGCACCGTCGGCACCGCGCTGCTGCACCCCCGGCAGCCCGCAATCCTGCATCCCGCACCTCTGCACTCCCGCACCTCTGCATTCCCGCATCCCGCACCTCTGCATTCCCGCCTTCCGCACCCCCGGCAGCCCGCACTCCCGCATCCCGCACCTCTGCATTCCCGCAGCCCGCACCCCCAGCAGCCCGCACTTCCACACCTCTGCATTCCCGCACTCCCGCCTCCCGCACTCCGCACTCGTGTGCTCCCGCACCGCTTCGCAGTGGCTGATTCCCGTTGGCAGCTCCCGTTTCAGGCGCTGCTGGGTCGGACCGCGGGCCTGGGGCTCCAGCTCTGCTCCCATGGCTCACACCCTCCTCCAGCCCCAGGCTGCTTCCAGGGCAAAGCCTGGCGAGACCGGGCAGGAATTTTTACAAATCCCCGCACCCATCCGCGGGGAAAGGCAAGGGTGTGCAACCTGCAGAATTTCTCTGCGTGAGTTTTAAAACCTGTGAAACCTGCGACACATAAAAACCCAGCGGTGCTTTCTAGCCGAGACATGTTCACGTATCAGGAACCCAATCGACAGCTGCGCTCTGTGGTACAAAAGCTGTGGTGCAAGACCTGGGATGGGGCGTGTGGAGTCCCCTCAGTGACTCAGCAGGAGCCCTCAGACAGCCACACAGGGGGGCACTTTCTCAGCGCTGCCACACTGAGGTGTCCTGCAGCAGTTCAGGAGTGCCAGGTATCTGCAGAGTGGGTTCAAGGTGTGGATCTGCACAGGATCCATCAATATCCACATTTCCTAAACCTGCATGTGCTGAAATTTTGTTTTATCTAATGAACCAAAGTTCATCAGACTTTGGACTATATGAACCACACAGTTACTAGAATCAAACAGTTGCTGCATACAGGAATTAATTCCCATAGACAAGCAACACGGCACACAAGGAATTAGCAGTGGGAGCCTTAACCAAAGTGAGCACCGCCTGTGATTGCTGACCTGACCATCAAGAGAGACTTGAAAAGTATTTTGAAAAGGCAAGCCCAGGAACAAAAATGACAGGGCAGGAAAAACACGGATATGATGGAGACACTGATTTTACAACACGTGGGCATTTTCCACAAACATTCCACCTCATGGCCCCAAAGAGATGGTAAGTGCTCTTCTCTGTTCTGTATAAGACCTGTATTACTTCTCCCCTTCAAGTTTGCTCCACTGTTGCAGATGCCAGGTACTCTGTTTTTTCCCCCTCACATTATTTAACTGATTTACTTAGCAAAGTTAAATCCAGAGCAATTTCTTCCTGTCTATCCTTAGCAAAAAGTTTGCTCTTTCTGTGCCACATCTCAAGAAGAGTTTGTATGTGACCAGTCTGAATAAAAAATTGACCTCTCCTTGCAAGCCATCCCGCTCTTAAAAACATAGGACACTTAATTTATTAGAAATACGTAAAAATGTGGATGTAGGCAGTCAGCTCAGGTATTTCAGAGCTGGTGCACTGACACAGTCACCTGCCCTCAGGTTGCTCTGGGCTGTACCCCCCCAAAGTGCTGCTCCAAGTGAGCTCTAGTCCACCCAAATCCCCACAGTGACCTCGCACTCGGGTTTGTCCCCCTGCTAAACCCAAAAGCTGTGAAGCTCTGCAAATCTGGCTCCTTTTTTGTCTTTGAAACCTGGGACTGGATTTGAAAGTCTGATCCCTTTTTTTTTTATCAGTCCTCAGGGAAATCCATTCTGCTAATTTCTTTGTGGCCACACAAGGGATTTGTTTCCTTAGTGGAAAATGAAAGCAGGATTCAAGACTGTAGTTTTGTTTGGTTTCATATAATAAGTTAGTACAATGGATTTAAATGGAAGTGGAATTACATATGAAAATTTTTTATCATGCCACAAAATTTCAATTAGGGGAAATTAGCCACTTGGTTCTTTCTGATAAATTAATCATAGAGATTATCTATTAAATGTGCCACTTAACCTTTCTGGCATAAGTGCCTGAGGCAGTAGCATTCAGGCTCTCCACATTAATTTGGAAATATTAATTTCTTGGCAGCTGTCTTCCAAAATGGAATTTTCACTTGTCTTTTTTCTAAGTAGGTCATTGTGCAGCTGTTGTTAATGGAGGCTGGCATTTGTGAGATGAGAAATCCACCATTGTACCCCATTGCTCCCAGAATGGACCCCATCAATCACAGGATATCCTTCGCTGAAATGCCCTTTCTCACCCCAAAGGGGGCTGTCCCTGGCTGTGACAGCCTTTGGCCTTTGGGACTGGGAATGTGTTTCGGGGGTTGTTGTGCAGGAGCTGAGGCACCACCGTGTCCATCCTGCCTGCCCTCCCTTAGGGAAGGGTTTGCCTTGACTTCACAGTGTCTCTTCCATCTGCATTAGAGCTGCCTTAGAATTGTTCCTGAGGGGAACTGGTCTGACAGCTCTGAGCTGCCAAAGAAACAGCTGGTTCAACTGCTGACCCCCCAGGTCCAAATCTTCCTTCTCCCCTGTGCAGTGAATCAATTGTTCCTTTCACTGGGGACAAGGCCTCGCTGTCCCTGTAATGCTCAGCTGTCACACAGCTGATAGAGAGACAAGCAACTCCTGCAGCAGCTACAAACCTTGTCCTGTGCTCTTTAAAAATGAGAATCAGGATATATTTCATCTGGCCTGGATATAGCTCATCTGTTGTAAAATTTGCATAGTCTGCTGCAGGAACAGTTTGGACTCTAGAACTCTGAGCATTCCAGGGAAAGAAGAGAGGAAATAAGTGCTGCTACCAAGGAAGCAGTCCAAGGACAGAAAACATGAGTGGTAGATAACTTGTGTAATTTAAGATTAATGAAATGAGAGAGAACATCTCAAAATCTTAGAATAAAGTGTTACAAAAGGAAGTAAATTCAATTGATGTTATGTGAGCAGCAAGCACATTAGTTATGGGTAACCAAATCACTGTCCTAGAAAGCAGAATTGGTAGCAAGGCAGGGATGTTACAGTCACAGTTTGTCCCTACTGTGAACTAGAATCAATACATTATTGATCACCTTATTGATTACCTGAGCCTATACATTCTTGCACAGACACAATGAGAAGCATGAGAAGAATGCTTATAGATTTGTGATGTGTCCTGCTGACTTCAGGGTTGCTTCAGGTAAATATGAAGATCTTCGAGGTTTGGGATCTGGAGGATTTTGAGACAATTCAAACAGTGCAAGGACTATGATAAAATGAGACAGGGAAGGGGAATCAAAATTGAGACCTGTGTCTCAATTGTAATTGAATGAGCTGGAGCTGGACTGAGGTACAGTTGGGCAGCTGTGCTGCACAGGGCCATGGGATTCAAATGCTGTGTGACAAGGAAAAGAACAATTACAAATTCACGAGTCACACGATCAGAGCAGTAAGAAGCTGCAGAGCTATAATGTGGTTCCGTAGTTTGGAAAGAAAGTGGAAAAGTGAGGTGTCCTGGAAAGAGAAGTTTAGTAATGAATGAGGATTTAAGAAAGGAGTCATTGAAGGGCCTTTCAGCAGGGCCATGAAATTCCGAATGTGAAGAGAGTAACAGCTCAGGTACCACCCAAGTTTTTCAGTGAAAAGCAGGAATTGTCAATTTTGAAATAATAAATGTGGAGAAGTTGAAGCAAAATTGAGACATTATCACCATTTAAGAAAACACCAGGAACACTGGGAGAACCTGCAAGAGAGGTGAGTGTAAGTCTGTACACGTGGCAGAGCTGTGGCTTGAAGCTGAGCAGTGGGAAGAGGTGAAGGTGCTCTGAGAATGGTGACTACTGCTAATGACAGCAGAGAAACTCAGGGGAAAATGTGGGGAAGGGATCCCTGGGTTTGGTAGGGATGTGGTAAGATTTTAATGAAATCCATTTCCCCTGATTTGAGAAAAATCAGGTGAGTCAGGAGCATTTCATGGCTGACTATCAAATGCTGTCAGCAAGGTTAATATTTTAAAAAAGGATATTTGTTCTCTCTAACAGGAGAAAATTTTTAAGCCAAAGAACTTCACATCCTGGGTTACAGGTCCTGACTATGAACACAAATCTAGGATTATTGAGGGTTTGATCCTAAAGGCCTTGAAAAGGAAGGAGAATGTGTAAAGCTGACATGTCAGTGTGCACAATGACCCAAACTTTTTCATAAAGGCTTACTGGGCATTTGTGTGCTCCTATACGGAATCAACTCCATAGTTCCATTTTTACTTGTCGTTTCATTTTCCTGCCTTCCCTGAAGGTGTGCAGGGAACCACATCCAGTTGGGAATGACCAGGTAGATTTGGGTGGCATGAGAGAAGGGGCTTTCTGTTCTAGAAATTGCCCAAACCTATGACCAGCCTGGCTGAGAGTGGCCTCCAAAAATGTAAAAAAAAAAAAGGAAAATGTATCAAGTGATAGGACTTACTTTGTTGAAGAAAAAGGCTTTGGCCTATTACACAGTTATTTTAAGTCTGAAAAGGCAAACCACAGAAACGAGTGAGGTGTGGAAAGGCCTTTGTTAAGGATCAATTATGAAATGCTTTCTGGTTTGCACAAGGAACAAGATGCTGATTCTGCAGCTTAAGAGTGGAGCTTTGACTTCCGTGATCTGAGTCAAGTTCACACTCTGTGACTCTGGTTCAGGCCCAGATCCATAAAGGGGTTTAGGTGCTTAAAACGTGACTTCCCTGGGATTTACTCCCCTAAGCTGCCGAGCGCAGTCTCTGGAACTTGCCATGCTCCTTTCCACACCCATGTTTGAACAACAGTCTGCTTTATGCCCAAACAGCTCTGTGCCCCCGAAGGATGGCACAGCTGCTGCCCTGCCTGTGCCAGCCTGCCCAGGGCTCGGCAGGGTGAGGGGGGCAGGGATGGGGCCCACAGGACAGCAGGAATGGATGAAGGCACACAGAGAGATGGGCAGGGATGGGGCACACAGGGAGATGGGCAGGGACGAAGGGATGAGGGCAC
>NW_020885077.1:179724-180590 GCF_003945725.1 Corapipo altera | reverse complement strand
CAGGGAGATGGGCAGGGACGAAGGGATGAGGGCGGCCCCCCTGCCCTGGAGGTGCAGCGGGTGCCCGGCGGCCCCGCCCGAGGCGGGTGCTGGGGCCGCCCCCGAGCGCTGCCCCGCAGGCCCGGCCGTGTCCGCCCCGGGGTAGCGATACCCGGGAGGGGCAGCGATATCCGGGAGGGGCAGCGATACCCGGGAGGGGCAGCGTTTGTAACCGAGCCCCGCACGAGCAGGGCCCGGCACAGACCGCGGCCCCTGCGCCGCGACGGGGACACCGCGTTCCCCACACCGGGGGTACAACCCTGAGGGCTCCGCAGCCCCGGGGCCGCTGCGAACCCTGAGGGGGCCGGGGCAGGCGGGCGGCTGCGGCTCCAGCTCCAGCTCCAGCTCCAGCTCCAGCTCCAGCTCCAGCTCCAGCTCCAGCTCCAGCTCCAGCTCCAGCTCCAGCCGCCTCCTCGCCCTCTCACGGCCCCGCGGTCGCTCCTCCCTCCCGTCTGGCGGCCGGGGGGATCCCCCCGCGGAGGGAGGGAGTGAGGGGCCGGGCCGGGCCGGGCGGGGCGGGGCGGCCGCAGGAGGCCGATCAGCCGCTATAAGAGCGGAAGCGGCGGCGGCAGCTCCGCTCCCTGTGCGTGGACACCCGGCCCATCCCGCCGACATGGCGCTGTCCGCAGACCCCCAGTTCAAGAAGCTGCTGGAGTGGCACAAGGCGAACGCCTCCAAGCTGGTCCTGCGGCAGCTCTTCGAGGCCGATAAGGATCGCTTCCAGAAATTTAGGTGAGGCCCGGGCGGTGCCGCATGCGAGGCCCGGGGCCGGGGAAGGGCCGGTCGGGGCCGGGGAAGGGCCGGTCGGGGCCGGGGAAGGGCCGGTC
>NW_020885077.1:177552-179714 GCF_003945725.1 Corapipo altera | reverse complement strand
CGGTCGGGGCCGGGGAAGGGCCGGTCGGGGCCGGGGAAGGGCCGGTCCCTGCCCGCCCTCGCCCCCCGCCGGGCTGTGCCGCGGGTCCGGGCCCCGCCGGGGTGGCAGCGGCGCGTTCTCCGTCCCCGCTCCGCCCGGGCGGGGAGTGGGTCCCGGGGGCCGGTGCCGCGGCCCCGCCTGCTGTGCCCGGAGCGGTGCCCGGAGCGGTGCCCGGAGCGGTGCCCGGAGCGGTGCCCGGGCGGCGATGGCGGTGCGGCCCGGCCCGGTGGGCGGGGGGTGTTCCCGCAGCCCCGAGGGGCGGCCGCGCCGCCTGCCCTTGACTCATCCTTGCGGGCGGTACGTGCCGGGCAGCACAGCGCCCGCCGCTCGCACAGCCGCACTCCGCGCCCGCCGCCCGCTTAGTCACGACACGGCCGCGGGGAGCCCCGGCCGCCACCCCTGCCCGGGCTGCGGGGCAGGGTCAGCCCTGCCGCCATCGCTCGTACGGGAATGCGCTGCGGCGGTGATGGGGGAGGGAGTAACAAGTGGGAGCATCGTGATAACGCTCAGCGCCTTCATCTTGTGGAGTGGCACTCGCCGTGTGCGCTGGGGCCGCGCTGAGCAGGCACGTGTGCGGTCACGTTGTGGCACTAGAGCAGCCATATGAAGTGTAATGCTATGTAGATGCGTCCCAGACTTGAATTTTAAAGTGAGCCTGGGTGATAAAATGACCGCCGTTCTTGAGTGCTGCGCTAAGGCTTGTTGCACGCATCAGGCTTTTCATTAGTGTCCTAGGTGAAGTGATTTTTTTCCTCCTTTTGGTCTCCTTAGAAAGTTCTTAAATTGTAATTAAACAGTGCATGTGAAGTCCTGCATACCAATATACAAGAGCTAAGATGTCCTTTGCGTTGATGGAAAAGGCATGCTAAATTTTTGGAGTATTGGCTTCACCTGACTCTTCTAACAGTGATGATGTTACAACTTCTCATGTTGTTAAAGAAATTTGTCCGTATTATCTTATACAAATCTACCAACTCTTCACTAATAGAGCTAGTTCTGGCTTCAGTTTTTCTTTTTCTCCAGGATTTTCTTGGAGAAATGTTCTTTACTGGGGCTATCTATTTCAAATAGCTGCCCAAATCCATGTCCTTTTGTGCTTCCCATAAGTAGAGGAAACAGTTGATGTGTTAAAGGTTTATGTCATCTCTTGTAATCCTTTCTTGTAGTTATTTCAGTCCTGTTTCCTGATAAACCTCTATGTTCTAGACTAGGAGAACTTTCTTACAGCAAAGTACAGTTGCAGAGCTGATGGCCTGTGTTGAACAGATTTGCTTGTGTACCCATGGCCACTCTGAGCCAGCCCAGCAGGATGAGGGTAGTTAACATCTCTTCAAAACCCAAGTAGCCTGGAGGTTTTGGTCCTCTGCAGTTTGCACCTCTCTTCTCATGTGCAATTAAGCTTTATGAATATATTTGTTAGCTCTGTAGGTATTATCATAAAGTGACTGACTGTCTCTCTTCCTTTAGAAGGAAAAGAGAAACTTATACCCATGTGAAAGGGCTTCCTGATGCTGGTTCTGGAGGAATTTCAGACTGGTGTGAATAACTTTTAATCTGAATATTATATCTTTGAGCATAGGTATCTATTTAATGTTATTGTAAGAACGCTACACTCACTGATTGCGTCCTGCAGAATTTAGATAGAAGATCCTTTTGTTCTTTTTTCTACCTCACAACTTGTATATCCTATTTTCCTGGTTAGGAGTATAGTCACACCTGTAAGATACCACCTTGTGTAGCGAAGAAAGCTAAAGATGTAAGGTATGGTCTGGTAGGAACAGGGGGTCTTAACAGTGTAGGTTGTTCACTGGAAACTACTAGTTTTGAAGAGGTTAGAAATGATGTGATGCAGCCATCATAAAACTCAGCAGGTAATAGAGACCTGGGTGCTGAGGAAGGTAGTGCTGATGCAAATAACTATTGCACGGTATAAAAGAATTACACTGGAATTACACTCCTGCTGGTTGGCTTGTCCATTATGAAGGATCAGAGGGAGCCTCCAATCTAAATGGAAAACGTGGTGGGAGATAAAATCCCCGAGGTGCTGCAGGTGAGCTGCTGCTGAAGGGCTGCAGGGCTGCGGGGTGGCCGTGGCAGGGCTGCGGGGTGGCCGTGGCAGAGCT
>NW_020885077.1:97097-177542 GCF_003945725.1 Corapipo altera | reverse complement strand
GCCGTGGCAGAGCTGCGGGGTGGCCGTGGCAGAGCTGCGGGGTGGCCATGGCAGGGCTGCGGGGTGGCCGTGTCTTACGTGCCAGGGCTCGTGTCCCCCCTGGGCAGCACTGCCCTGAGCTGCTGCAGTGCAGAGGGCACAGTTGGGCAGAGAGCACAGCTGAGCTGCTCTTGACATAAAGGGTGGATCCCTTGGTGTAAGGGCTTAGCAGGGGATTACAGTGGGCTCTGTGTGTTCCTCCTGGTGTGTGGGAAGCTCAGTCTGGTGGCCGTTGCTTCATTTTTGCAGGAAATGTCTTGGGTGGCACCTTTCTGCAGTTTTTTCAAATGAGCAGTGACTTGAATCCAGCCACAACTTCATGGGATATTTTGCCTTCTAGGTCTAGTGAGGTTGATTATTTTATTTTTTTTTTTAATTCATACAAGTAAAATAATGAATTGTAGATGTAAGATATATGTCAGGAAAACAAACGTGAAATCCCGATCTTTTCTTTGGGGAGTAGAGCACTGGGAGAGACTATCATCTACAGTTTAATATAGAAGGAGAATTTTAGGAGTTCTACTTCTCTAAACAGAAGAAATGTTATTATACTAATGGCCTTGCTGTATCATTAGTGAAATGTGTTCAAGTCTGAGATGAGCCTGTAAATAAATTGCATCAGATTTTGAAGACTTGTTCTTATTTTTCCTCTGTACTGTATCAGTGAATGGCAGTTTTGGCAGGTGAAGTCACAGTCCTTCCCTTAGCCAGCCATATTCCAGGTATCCTTGTGCTGGATGGTCTGGATTTCAGGATTACTGTTTGCAGCCCACTGAAGAGAAGGTGATTAACAGCACTGATACTGGTTTTCCTTGCTTGCCTGTGTTCTTGCTTATAAAAGAAACACGGCTCTAAGACTGTGCTTGAAGAGACCTTCCTTCCTTCCCTTAGTGCCTCCTGTATTTGAAGACCAAAAAAGATGTTACTGTGCTTTTCCTGAAGTTAATGAAACCACCAAAATGTTTAGGCCTTGCTGTAATTCCTGTAACTCAGTTCAGCTCCATCCTTCCTCTGCAGAATTTTGCCTGCTCTGTCACGTTATGTATGCTTGGAATAACAACTGTGCCATGGCTTGTCCCTGGGAAGGCTCTTTAGTGGTGACTAAAATAACAGTGCATGTTTCTGTGCTCAGGTATTGAGAAAGAAAAAGCAGGGGAGGCAATGACCAAGGCAGAAACACTGAGACTCGAGATGGCTGCAATCTCCTGTGGGGAGTGTGTGAGCAACAGGGAGAGCAAGATGTGCTATTATAGAAGGCTGAGTTAGTGACTGAACTCAGTTCCTCAGTTACAATAAATGTACATATTTGGTTGGAAAATAGTGCAAAGCAGAAAGGGGTAAAACCCAGTGTTGTAAAGGACTAGAGGAACTGTAGAACTCACACAGACACAAGGATACAAATACAAACAGGCTCACTTGGTTTCTACTGGACTGCCATTTCTGTGTTTCATTTCAGATATGATATATATTTATATATATATCTGTGCTTGTATTCTAAACTGTTAGGCTGTAGCTTGCAGGTAAGTAGTTGAGTAATTTGGAGACTTCCACTGGGTCAGTGAGGACTGTGAGACTAAACCATGTACAAATGGGTTTAATTCTGCACAGTAGTTGACAGAATGCTTCTGTACATTAAGGTTTATAGATTTTTAAATTAGGCTGTCTAAAGTCTGTATGAAAGAATGACTGACTGTATTTTTAAGAGGATGTGTAGGAAGACAGGTTAATTTTTCAGCAGCAGAAGAAAGTGATAAGCTCCTTACTGATGATATATTAGGAAAAAGCTAATTATTACTGGGGAATGCTGGTGGCTCAGTGAGAACAGAATGTGATTGTCCAACTACACATCAAATAGACTTCATTGTATGTGGATTTTCACAAGCAGAAAGTGGACACTAATTCAGCGTGTTGAAAAACATGGTCTTCAATAAAAAGAACACACTGGTAAGTCATTTTTTGAAACTTGTTGGGCAGATTGGTCACTCACATCATCTTTACTAACTCAGTGTAATTAGGGTTCCTGTTGTTGTGGAATATGTAGAGGAGCCCTGTTCAGGAAGGTGCAATTAAACAGCCTGTTGGTTTTGACAGCTTGACTCTGAACACTGACCATGGGGATATCTTACTGGATTACTCCAAGAACCTCGTTACAGAAGACGTGATGAAAATGCTGGTGGAACTGGTAACTATTTAAATGTTACATTAATAAACCAAAAAGCTTTTGCCTGCAGCTCACTGTTCTTGCATTGCTTATGTCCATTAGCTCTGGCTCTGAGAGACTGTGGAAGTTAAAAGGCATCTGTGTACAAATCTTGGTGCTGTTCAGATTCTTGCATTGTCACCAAGTTCCAAGGCCATTTTTCAATGTGCAGAGCTGTTCCTTGTGCTCACTGAAAAGATGTTTGTCAGTATAAATTCCAGCTGACATATAGCTCTGTTATTGAGGTCTGCAGTAAAAGAAGAGATTCCTATAAAATTGCAAGAGAAGGCCATGGCTTCTATACCTGCCATTGAAACAATATTTCATATGTCATGCAGTCTTACTTTTGAGATTCATTTGCAGTTGGATCTATTTTAAGAGAGAAGTTTGTATCACTAATTTCAATTTAACAGGGTGTCCACATTTACAACCCTTCCAACCAAAGGCTTAGATGTATAGGACTCAGATTTTTAAAAAGGGAAGAATTAGCAAAGTAGCCATAGCAAAATTACTGTTACTGCCCTTCAGTTTAAAAAAAATAAACTCTCAGCTGGTGCAAAGAATCATTAATGAATCCTGTGGCAGCGTGACAACA
Organism: Corapipo altera; assembly: GCF_003945725.1. Taxonomy (NCBI): domain Eukaryota; kingdom Metazoa; phylum Chordata; class Aves; order Passeriformes; family Pipridae; genus Corapipo; species Corapipo altera. The sequence goes on along the minus strand of NW_020885077.1, from coordinate 174,708 downwards.
TGGAACTGAGAAATTAATATGAATTCGTTGCATCTTGGTCTTTCAGCACATGTTACTCTGTAACCTCTTGAGGAGACAAACAGCATAAAACTACTTGCTTTAAAATGGGAGAATCAGTTCTTTTATCTAGATTCTAGTGGGTCTTTTAATCTAATGTACTTTTTGTTTTAGTCTTGTGTTAAATGTTCCTAGTCTTTGATGTAGCAGGACTAGTAGTGCATGTTGATTTGCTGCTGTTTTTAAGAGGAATCTGTACTTGCATTTCTCAGGCCAGGTCAAGGGGTGTGGAAGGTGCCAGGGAGCGCATGTTCAGTGGGGAGAAGATCAACTTCACTGAGGTAAAGCTATTTCTGTCTGTGGCTCTTTCCCCTCTAGTTGTGCCTGTGTATTATGGATGTTCATGCATCTGTGTAAGCAAAGTCTTGAAAAAACTTACTTTAATTGCTCCTTCGAAATGCTGAGTGGCTGTAATGTTTGCTGCACTACTTATGGGAGAAATTTTTACAGCTCTTACTAAAAAACGGAAGAAAATGTGTGTGAATAATGCTACTCAGTCCTTCAATACATACCTTAAATTTTTAGAGATTTTGGTGGTATTTTTTTTCTTCTCTTCCCTCTTTTGTAGAGAGGAAGATGAGTTAGATCTTGCAAAGGGCATGGAGCAGAGTATTGCATTCCAGGTATCCCTTACATGCTTTTGCCTAATGTCAGTGTTCATAAAGCTCAGCAAAGGGCCTGCAGGGTGTGGGTGAGGATTGTGTAAGACTCTGCTTTGGGCTGTGGTGCTGCTTGGCTTTGGGTACGTTTAACAGTCAAGACTATAAACAATCTTGGGAAATTTAGCCATTGTATTTCAGTAAGAGGATGAGGACCTTCCTCTTTTTGGAGGCCTGAAGGTTGTAGTTGTGGTTAGATCTTCACTGAAACATACAGAAAGCCAACTGTACTTTTTTTCTAATATAAAAAATAGGATGAAAACTAGAAACTCAACAGTATGGGGGGTTTTATTAATCTACCTTAAAAAATTAAAGGCTATTTAGTATGTTTGAGGCAAACTCACAGAAATCAGTATTTCCTTTGACTTGGAAATTGGCTATTAACTGCTTTAGCTGTTGCACAAGCTGTTTGCTTAAAGTAACTCAGCAGTTGGACATTGTATTGTTAGTAAATGATTCATGTTTGTTAAAAGACACAGTCAGAAACAGATAAAGCTTCACTGGAGAAATGGTTCCTCTTCCTTCTGTATTAATGCCTTCAATTTACAGGTGTAACTAATGAAAAAAGTGGGAAAAGGAAGTAGGGAAAGAGGGTGAGAAATGTTAAATCTCTCAGGAGGGTTTTCTCAGATATTGCCCTTCACCAGCCTCGTGTGACACAAATTGTGACAGGGTTAGCCCAGCTCTGACTGTACATTATGGAGTTCTTGTCACTGGCTATGTGAGAGCAGCTGAAATCTGCTCAGAAGGATGAGATTTTCCCAGAAAGCACTTAAACACAGTAGTAAACTGTTGCTTTTGGTTTCTGCTGCTGTCTTGATAGCACTTAATGTATCAACTTCTTGCATAATGAGTCTAGTAACTCCTGTTTTCTTATCAAGGTGTTTCTTTCCAAGTCAGAAGTTGACTTAGGTTTGAATCTTTTTCTGTTTATATAGAAAATCCAGTCAAGTTGGTTTGGCTGTGTAATAGGATTATGGACAATGTGAAACTGTGGTGAGACATTAAACAGCATCTGTCAAACAGTGGGACCAAACCAAAAGCAATAAGATATAAGGGAGCTGCTTAATGGCAAGAACTGACTTGTCCATTACTCTTGATCTGATTTAGAACATTTTTTAGATTTTTGTCTTAAGTATTTCAGACTTGTCTGTGTGTGGTGCTGCAGGCATTGGCTGTATGGTGTGTGCTGATGTGGAAGTTCTTTATAGTGCACCCAAGTGTGGCTTTGCCAGGTGTTTGTCCCAGATGAGTTAAAACTTGCAGCTTGATATGGCACAAAGAAAGTGCTTCACAAGGTCACTCATCTGACCACTCCTCATGGGGACAGTCTTCACAGCCTGCATGATATTTGGGGAACACTTTGCTTAGCAGTAGATATCAGGTCAAATCTGACTGCTCCTCTGAGTTAAGACAAAGCATCCTTCAAGCCTGGTAGTGAGCAGTATTTACCAAATACTGTTGCATGGCTGAGTGCTGCCAAAAAATTGCCTCTGTTCACCCCAAATTTAAGTGGGTGCACTTTAATTAGCAAGTGAAAGAGGCTTTTCGTATTGCAAGTCAGTAACCACAAACTCAATGATTTTTGAGTTAACATTTGGTATTTAAATCATAACTTGGCAGTTCATATTGTCTGTGTTGTCTTTGTCTTACAATGCCTCTCATTGTAGTGAGGAGCAATGAGGTAGAGCAGACTAATTTTTTAATTTGTTCATTAGTATTGACTAACTCCTTCATTCTGGATTAAAGCTGTTAAGCTCTTAAACAGGCAAACCACAGGCCAGGTTTCAGTGCTTTGACTTGTGTGCAACTGTGGAGAATTAACATAATACAGTGCATGCTAAGGTTTTTTTTCTCATAACACAACTACCACCTACTTATCTGGTGTGCAAATATTCAGGCAACATTTACTTGTGGGCAGTGGATAGATTAATGTGGCTCTTGTATCCTTCTTTGTCAAATGTTTAAATTATTTGTCCTTTCCTATGTGAAATGGATTACTCAGGATAATTGAGAAAGTGCCAGAGAGAATAACTTTGGCTGCTTGTTATAATAGATTTTTTAGTATTGTCATCATTAAGAAGCAATTTCATTCTTGTCCATCTTAAGCATGCCAAAATAAAGATCACTGAGTACTGACTATTGCTGAATTCTGAACCTCAATTTCTAAATGCTTTTAGGGGATTTTGAGGTTTTGTTTTTTCCAAGTAAACTATTGCTTTGCATATTCTGTGCTGTTGTGAGCCCTGTGCACTGATTGTGTGAAGTGAGAGTGATTCAGGTAGCTGGTGATGTGTGTATGTACACACACTGAAAACACTGCCCTACTAATCCTGGTTAATCTAAAGGATTTTGAAGTCTTGGAGATCATACTGCCCTCTGGATGAGGCAGCTGAGGCCTCTGGGTAGAACTTGGAAACAACTTCATCTTGTTTTCCCTTGTTTCAGAACCGAGCTGTGCTTCACATTGCTCTGAGGAATCGCTCCAACAGGCCAATACTTGTGGATGGGAAGGATGTTGTTCCAGAAGTAAACAAAGTGTTGGACAAGATGAAACACTTCTGCCAGGTATGAAGTACCACCACAGCTTATTTGTCATCTTTGTTCCATATCCAGCCAGGTTCTTACAGGTGTGTTGTGAAGCACTGGCTGTAGACTGGTTCACATGAGTTGTTGGCCTCTTGTTTGAGGTTTACAATAGTTCTGGCTCAGGAGTGGAGTTGGAGCTGTTTTTATTGACTTATTCTTCTCTCTCTGTTCCCAGCTCATTTTTTCTTTAATGGGCTTTCTAGATCTTGCTCTTTCAGCAGTAATCTTGTGTTTACTTTTGAATGGCACTTAATGATTTACAAGACTTCCAATGTCTCTTTATTTTTTGCTAAGTTTTCAACTACTTGACTTCAAGTAGAAACTGCCTCTTAACATTTGTGTAAGAGAGGTAGAGGCTCCCAGCTCAGTTGCAATTTGATTCTACTCTACTTACATAGTTTCTTAAAGATCTTTTGGTTTTAGGTCCAATTCCTTTGTGATTCTATTTTGTTTGCAGTAGAAGCTCCCTGAATAGTTTTAATGTATTTTAAACATGGCTGGAGGACCTGGACCTGCTTGGTTGCTGTTGTGGGTCTTACCCGGGGCTAGTGACCAACCTTTAACCTATGCAAAATGAGCCTGGATTATGTCCAGTTCCTAAACCACAATAACTGCCACTAGTTGGTCTGAATTTGGTGCTTTCTTCAGATACTGAGAGGACTGAATGGCTGTAGAAATTCACTGGTTTCTGCCCCTCTAGAGCTTTTAGCTGGTTGAGGTTTTGGTAGTGCAAAACAAGAGTTTTCCCTGGTGCCACCCTCTTGATTGCTCGGTGGTGTCAGTCACCACAGCCTGTGAATATCCATGCAGGAGTATCTTCTCTGCAAAATAAAAATCATGATAAGCAGTTTCCTTGAAAATATTAACAAAGATGCTTGTTTCAGTTGACTGACTTAGCAGGTGGGGTTTTAAGACTGTGGCAACATCATCTACAGGGTACAGGACTGTGTATATTAGAAATGGTTTTTCTGTTTGGAAAAATGAAAAGCTTAAACATCTGTAGGGAAGAAGAGCAACTATCAGCATAACTAAGTGCTTTGTAGAAGAATTGCTTTAGAATTGGGGAATTTACTTAGAAGGATTTATTATGCTAGAAAGATTACTTTTGTGTTTGGAAAAAATTTAATGCAGAGGTGATAGATGGGCAAAATTCAGTGCTACTTAATGGTTGTCATTTTGTTTTAGAACTCTCAGTGAATCTTAAAGAGCAAGAATAGAACAGAAACTTGTACTACATGCTGTGAAGGTACAGCCCAGAAATAAATCCTACTGCAAAGCATACGTGCAGTAGAAAAGCTTTTTGAATGTTTGATTTGCCAGTAAATCTTTATTTCAGTGGTTTTATTAATATTGGTGTCTTCCAGTTTAGTTAGTGAAGTCGATTCCAATAAAAGACACTTAAAGAACTGCTTCAGGTTCAAATCTTTGTTGCAAATAGTGTAATTCTCAAGATTTTTTCATTTTTATCTATATTTCTCTTGCCTTTGCCAACACTAAATGCTACAGCAGTCCACACAGGAGTAGAATTGGATCTTGCAGTGTGTTTTTAACTGTGTATTAGACTTGCAGCACTTAGTGAAGTGTAATCTCAGACATAAGCAAATGTCTGCCTAAGAAGATAGCTCTGAGTGGAGGCCTGAAGGTCCAGAAGCCTGAAAGTTGTCTTGGGAGACTTCCTACAGCAATGCCTGCAAACACAGCCTGTTGCCAGGGTTAGAATCACTGGCTTTAGTGTGAGTGTAACATCTCATTGCAATGTTTCCTGGCACAGAGGGTCCGCAGTGGGGAATGGAAAGGCTACTCTGGGAAGACAATCACTGACGTGGTCAACGTTGGCATCGGTGGCTCTGACTTGGTAAGCTCCTGACTTCTGTGCCCCTGCACGTCTTTGTGTGGGTATGTGCCTACAGTGACAATAAAATCTGACTGTGGCTTCTGTCCAGGGTCCTCTGATGGTAACTGAAGCCCTGAAACCCTATTCCAAGGGAGGCCCTCGTGTCTGGTTCGTATCCAACATTGATGGGACTCATATAGCCAAAACCCTGGCTGAGCTCAAACCAGACACCACTCTCTTCATCATTGCATCAAAGGTATGTCTGATACAAGCACTGGGCTGTGACTTGCTCTACCTGTGAAGAATTCAATTAGAACAGAGGTCTGTCCACAGGGAGATCTAGATCAGGACCTTCTAAGAGGGATTATTTCTAAATGGGCCTGTTGGGATTCATTCTGAACTTGCAGTCCAAGCTTGTGTTGCCACTGAAATACTTGGGGATTCATAAATCAAGAGCTGAAAATTACTTAACCTAAACCAGATACATGAGCAATTTCAGGTTGTCTGGGGTGTATTTCTCAATCAATGCAAGTTTAAGTTTTATTCACAACAGTTTGTTTGTACTTCTCTGTGGGTGGAGTGTAGGATCCTCTGTAGTTATTTCTTTGAAATTCCAGATCTTGTCTCATTCCTAAAGGTCCTGTATGTTAAGTGCACTTGTTAAGTGTTCTGGCTTTTTGCATTAAAAAATTGCATGTAGTTTAAGACTCTCCATTTTGTTTTAGGATAGTAACAAAATACCTTCACCTAAATCACTTAAATGCCAAGTTCCTTGAGCACTATAAATACTAAGCTGCTTTACTTAGAAAGTACCAGCAGACTGCCTTTACCTCTTTAAGGTGACACTTATTTCTGATTACAGACTGAATAGCTGCCTTTAAGACTTGCCTTGCTAATAACTGACTCTGTAACCATAATTGGCAGTTCCATCTTCCTCTGAGGAATGGTTCTGTCTGAGCAGAGGGAAGGGATGGAGGCAAACTCCAGAGTTATGTAACTTGGGTTGCCTTCATTTGTAAAGCACAGTAGAACCTTTCTGCTGTTGAAGACAATCTGCAGCAAATGAACATGTGCAGTGCTGGCCTTGGTGCTCATTATCTAATCTTGGCAATGCTGCAGCTGAGCAACAACTTATGGAATAACAACGAAACTGCACAAAGTAATACTAATGGTTACTTGCAATAATTGAGTCCAGGGATCACGGTTCAAAGGCTTAGAAAACTGCCAGATTGAAAGAGTAACACTTCAGTTTCTGTTTGCCAGACTGTAGTTAGATAATTGGATACATTTGGAAGAGGATGAATGGCATTTTTTTCCATAACAGGCTTGTGTTTCATAATGAAATATTTCTGGAGATGGATGAGAGTAGGTTGAATCTAGTGTTCACCCTTAAAGCTAAATTTTGATGGCTGAGTAAATCAGAATGGTTGTAGATATTTGCAAAACTGCATGACTGAACTTCTGTGCACACTTCATGAAGCAGGAAAATGTTTTCCTCTAATCAGCAAAACAAAATTATGGCTAGAATCTTAGCAGAAACGAGTGTTCCTCCATGAAAAAGTAGGAATTGAAGACAAGAGGACAGTCCAGCTGGGTTATCCCATTTTGATGCTTAATTAGTTCCTTTGTAGTTGAGTGGTGAAAGTTTGTTTTTAGTAAAAGACTAAAGTAGAAAACTTAGTCTCAAAGTTTTGCAGAACAGTTAGAGGGGTGGGAAGGTAGGAAATCAGGAATAATTGTTCCAATTCCAGATACATGCTGGTTTAAAACTAGGTGGGTAAATCGAGCAGCACTAGTGTTCACTGGGTTAAAGAGTTTGCTTTTTTGTGCAGTCTGGCAGCAGCTGTGTGTTAGCACGTCTGGCTCTGGTTGTCTGGAACGTCTGATGCTTTAGCAACCTGAAGTTGTTTGTTTTAAGAAGTGTTTTACTCATCTCCTTGTTTTTGCTGTGCAGACTTTCACCACCCAAGAGACCATCACCAATGCAGAGACGGCCAAAGAGTGGTTCCTGCGAGCTGCTAACGATGTAAGTGGGGCTGTTTAGGGGCACCTGACAATGCAGCAGCTTTGGGTTGTGTGGCTCCTCCCTGCTCCTTCTGTGTGCTTTGGAGCAGAGCCAGTGACTGCCCAAACATAGGCTCAGCAAACACTGTACTTAGATCACTTCAGGGCTTTGTTAGTGACACACTGTTTGTCCAATCAAAGTGATAAACCCACTAGTTTTTCATTATAAATGGTTGTCATGCACTGTTCCCCCAGATCCTCTCTGCTAAGTAACAGAGTGCAGTGTTTGCCTTGGAGCTGGCCAGTGCTGTGGTACAGCTACTAATATATGAAAATCCAGGAATACAGTGTCTGTGGCATTACCTTCTAATTCTTGGCAAATCCTTGAAAACTAGAAATGAAGCTATGGTTGGAGTGATACTCTGACATTTCTGTGGCAGATGGCTGTGCTATGAATAGAAACCTTGTATTTGGATCATGCTCTCCTATTTCTAACTCTTAAAAGGAAAAAAGCAGATACTGCCTCTTCAGGTAATTAAGATGGTCTTTAACTTGTTCAGTCAGGGTAGCTGTACTTAGTTTGAAAGCTGGGCTTTGAAATTCCTCATTACACTACTGTTACAGACAACTTTGTTCACCAGAACTGAAAGATCAAAGTCTAAATCTGGAGCTTGAGGTTTATCAGTAGTTCCAGTTGATCATTTGACCCTGGCTGGAAGGGTTATGCCTGTGCAGCCAACTCCATGTGCTGTGAAGTGGTGTCCAGCTGATAACTGCTCTGAGGGAACTGGTGTGCTGCTCTCCAGAGGGACTGATGGGAATGGGATCTTTGGGCATGCTGCCAAATCCCACAGTCAATGTGAACTACGTGATTTCAAGTTTGTAACACAAAAAAACCTGGTGATAATCAACAGTATTCTGTGTAAATGGTAGCAGATCAGCTTTATAACCAGAACTTAAAATAATTAGTATTTTAGATCTAACTATATTTTTATCTTTATTAAGCCTTCAGCTGTGGCCAAGCATTTCGTTGCCTTGTCTACCAATGCTGTAAGTATAACCAGTCAAGTTTATTTTTTCTATGTACCTTTGAGATGGCCTCACATGATAATCTAGTAAGGAAGCCTATCTTTTAAGATACTTGAATACCAAATTTTAGCATTCCTCTTGAGAGGAAGCCTTTTCTCTACTGAAAGTAATTGAAACACTTCTAGAACATTGAACTTCCATTATAGAATGGATGTATGCTTTTTCTGCTAGAGCTTTAAATCTGAAATCAAGAGCTTTTATACTTGAAATGACTTGTTATTAATGAGTGCTACCTGTAATTGCTTAAGTATGTGTGAATGCAGTTATGTAAATAAATATTAGACTAAACTCCAAGCGAGGGCTGAAGTGGCACAGGTGGTTTGAATAGTGCTCCTGATGAACATAATGTACCCTGATGTGGTGTTTTATGCAAATGTGTGAAGTGGAGAGACCAATTAGGGAAGAACTGTGCCATCATTGGCAGGCTGGCAGGTGTTGTGATGGGAAAGTCATTTCTTCCATTAGGGTTCTGTTAGTTGTAAAGTGAATGTCAGTCCAACTCTGAACTATATGGCCACTTATATTCATCAGAAAATGAATGTATGTCATTGATTTTTAATAGTGAATAATGATAGATATCTCTGGAAATGAAGATATATTTTTGTGATGGATGCTGTGCATTTTTTGAAATAGAGGATGTAGTTGTGGAATTATGTATTTCATAGGTACCCAACTTGTGTGTGTTTGCTGCATATAAAGCTTTTTAATACTGTAGTTTTTACTTATGGTGTTCTTACATGCTTTTTTGGCTTTTTTGTTTTAGCCTAAAGTTAAAGACTTTGGAATTGACCCAGAGAACATGTTTGAGTTTTGGGATGTAAGTAAATGTCTAATGTTATGTGATAGATGGTAACTGTTAGCATTTTCTGAAGCAGGTAAAGTGATTCCAACTAGGTGTCTGGAAACTGCCAAAGCACCTAAATTATAGTAGTTGTATTCAGTGCACTGAAACACCTGAAAACTCTTAACGAAAGGCAAACTGGGAACGTGTCAGGCAAGCAAAACTCTTGGCCATGACATTAAAATCCTGCAGTCAGAGGTCTGCAGAGGAGCCTTCTGTGTTCTTGGCCGTCCAGTCAGCTGTGGAGTAACAGGAGATCCAAGTCTTGGCTTATTCCTCCGTGCAAGCAGTTATTATAAGCTGTGACATTTGACTGCTGGTGTGTGCAGTGTATAAGCTAGGCCTATAAAGGTCAGACATCAGAAATGGGAGCCTACTTTGGTATTTTGTAGCAGATGCATCTTGAAAGTATACTGCCCTTAGTCTTGTCATTATACTTAGTTAGAAACAAGTTGGTTTGCCTGAGTCTTGCTGAAGCAGGCTTTACCTAGAGAGGGGTGATATTATGAAAGCAGTTAATACAAGCTGCAAACTTAAGATTTGGATGTGAACCAGAATCAAGGGATCTGGCTCAACACATATGATATAAACTGGACAAGTAGGATAACTTCAGACTTTCAAAAAATGCATACCCAAGGGGTAACCTTAGGGGGCTCCCGTGAGGTGCAGGTTCCCTTGACTGTGCCATATAACGTGTAGTCAACTGTAACCAGAAAGAATATTGATTTTTGCTGATGTCTAAACACACGCTGCTGTTTTGTAATAGTTTGAATAAGTTTGAATGTCAAAGCTTTGCACTTGTCCATCTAAACCAATCTCTTGTTTGCAGTGGGTTGGTGGCCGCTACTCTCTGTGGTCTGCCATTGGTCTCTCCATTGCCCTGCATATTGGTAGGTACTCCTGGGAGCTCACCCTGCCAAGAATTAGTCTGTTTGCTTCAGGAATATAACTGTGGAATGCTTTAATAATAGTGGATTGTGGATCAGGTTTGGGGTGAATATTATTTACCCAGCCTACTCTGAGTAGTTGGATATTTGTGCTAAAAAAGTCTGTAATGCAATGGAAATGTCAGTATTTTAGTACTGCAAATGCAGCTTTGGAAATCACCCATATTTGGGTACAAATAATCAGATAGCGTCTGTTTAGTCACTTGCATAGCCCAAAGTGACTGATTTGTGTAAAGCCCTGTCAGTGGTGAAAATCAGACCTTGCAACTGCCATTCCTAAGCTTGGAGTGGGGTGTTTAGTACCTGTAAATATACACCCACTAAACACCAAAATCCTGTGTCTCCAGTTCTGCATATGAGCTCTGTGCAGTATTGTTAACTGTCTCCTCCTCCCACTAATTCCTTGTGTTCCAGTACTTGCTCATCCTGGCTATAGAGCCTGGTGATTACATTTGTTCCCTCATCACTGCTTTCAAATGTTTAAAGCCTGAAACTATAATGTCATTTTGTTTTTCTAAACAAAAGCTAGAATTCCCTTCGACTGGGGTTAAAAGAATAACAGTGGGTTTGGTGGTTTTGGAATTATATGAATAGGAATTGTCATGTGTAGAAAAACTTATAAGAGCAAAATAAACCAGTGAGGCACTGACTGTTCTGTCTGCAATAACTGTTCATTGCTGCTGTCAGACAGATTTGGTGCTGACTGCTGACATGCTGGTCTATCTGCACTTCTTCCTTAGACCCTTCATCTCCCACAGCTGCCTTCTGACCATAGGTAGAGCTGCTGCTTTGATTGCCAAACACTTCACCTCCTAATTCCTACTAAAGAATCAGGATTTCTGTCTTTGCAGGAAAGGAAGCTAAAGTTAGTTAAACTATTCCTGAATGAAAGCAAATGGAGGTTTAAATACCCTAATTATAAAGCAAAGAAAACTCAGGTGAATTGTTGAGAGAACAGGGAAGGGAAGAGGGGAGCCTTTTTCTTTGACAATCTTATTAGAGCTGTTTCTCCTCAGACCAACACACAAATCCTTGTTTTGAAATACCAACCTTGCCCTGTGTTCTTGGGGGATATCTATCCCACTGAGGCTGTGAAGTGACTTAAGTGTTCAAACTTGATGAAAACTATATAGCCTTAAAGCAGGGCTCTGTATTAAATGCCTCTGTTTTCCTTCTAGTTGTTCATTCTGTCTGAATGGGGATTTTAGGCAAAGGTTTTTTGAATTATGTTTCATGAAGTTGGACTTCCTCTGAAGTCCAGGCTTTTAAAGCATAAGTAAATGCCTGGCTTAGGGAATGCAAATGTCAGGAGAAGTCAAAGTACACCTTTAAATTAAGTACAAAAAGTACAGCGATTAGCAGTTGGGAGTCTTGCTGCATACAGGGAATCAAAACTGGTTTACAGTTGTCTCTATAAGAAAAATCAAGTTTGAGTTGTAATAGTAAATACAAACTGCCTCTTTTCATTGTTAGGTTTTGACAACTTTGAGAATCTGCTTGCAGGAGCCCACTGGATGGTGAGTGTGGAATCCTGTTCCAGATTTGTTCCTCTTTAAGAGTTGTTAGTAAGGTAACTGAGGGGCAGGTTGGTTTCTAAGGTTCAGCTCCTTAGGTCCTCCCAATGCTCCTAAAACAACAGTGCTTGAGAAGCTCTCCCCGAATCAAAGCAACAATCAAAACAATATAAGAGTTGGGAGGGGTGACAATTGCTTTATCAGAAGTGTTAGTTTTCCCTTGTGTCCTGCAGGATAATCACTTCCACACTGCCCCCCTGGAGAAGAACGTGCCTGTTCTGCTGGCCATGCTGGGGGTGTGGTACATCAACTGCTACGGCTGCGAGACCCACGCCCTGCTGCCCTACGACCAGTACATGCACCGCTTCGCTGCCTACTTCCAGCAGGTGGGAGTGCTCCAGAGGAACACGGGGACAGGCCTCTGGCCTGGCTCTAGGACCTGACTGCATGTGCTGGTTAAAACTGCAGTCCCTTAAATTCATGTACTCAATGGCCTGAAGAGACTGATGCCAAGATTGATATCAGCTTATTTGCTTGGTTACTTTAAAGGCGTTTTCCACGTACCTCCATTGCCTTGGTGTCCATAAATTAAGCAACTGTATCCCTGATACTTAGAAAATTTCTCTGGTGAAGCAGTGTTCGTTATAGCTGAAGTATGTGTGGAAACTTGCTCTGCTACTGAGTGGTACCACCCTTCCCTTCTTTTAGGGTGACATGGAGTCTAATGGCAAGTACATCACCAAGAAGGGCTCTCGTGTGGACTACAGCACTGGCCCCATAGTGTGGGGGGAGCCTGGCACCAACGGGCAGCATGCTTTTTACCAGCTCATCCACCAAGGTAAGCTGACACCAGGCACTGCTGCATCCTGGAATTGAATTCTGAGTGTCTGCAAAGCTGCAGGAGTCTGCAGAGTCAGCACTGGTTTGGAGGTTGGCTCTTACCTAACCTAGCCTTGCGTTACTGTGGGGCTCTTAATTAGTGGCTTTTGGAGGCTACAAGATGCAGGTTTTACCTGCAATAAGGAAGGTCAAATAAAGCTGAAACTACTGAGCTGTGTTGTTACTTCTCCCTGCTGTTAATAATAAAAAAGCTCTTTTATAGAACTTTTAGAAGTGACTGAATCTGCCAGTAACTCTGTAAATGGGGCGAGAATTGAAGATTTTTCTAGGACTTTCCTGTTGCAGGGTTATTAACCTGGCTTTTCTTACAGGAACTCGCATGATTCCCTGTGATTTTCTGATCCCAGTCCAGACTCAGCACCCCATCAGGAATGGCTTGCATCACAAGGTAAGTTCTTTGTTGGGGCACCCATATTTCTTATGGCTGAAGGCATTGAAGCTTATTTGGTATAGCAGTGTGCAATATTTCTGAATGTCCCTTTTAAACCATCCATGTGGGCTCTGTCAACATTCACAATAGATTTGAAAATATCTAAATGATAATTGCATAGATCTGTAATAGGTAATACAGTGGTGTGTTTGTTCTTGAAGAAATTACAGCCACAGTTCTTGAGGCAGCTCAGTGGTGTGTCCTGTGGGCCAACTGAAGCTGGAAAGAGTTGAGCAATTAAATATTTGGAGGGAAAATTCTTTGTAGGAGTTGCAAGGAGTGTAATTCTTGCCAAGTAGGAAGAAATAAACTCAGACTTGATGTGACAGCATCTCTGAGGAAGTTTTCAAGTCGTAAACTCTACTAGGATAAACCTTAATCAGTGTAATAGCATGGTTGGGGTGGTGGCTTCTACACAGATGTTCTTAACCTGTACAATTTTTAGTTTAATGTATTGTCTAACTAAGGATTTCCACTGAACTAAGAATTGTATTTAACTTCCATAGGTGGAAACACGTCCAGGTCTACCACTTAATACATACTTGAGAAAGAACCTGTTTCCTCACTAAATTTTAGTCTCATCATAATTTCAGATTACACAATTGGAATGGCACTTGTAATAGTAATTTTTTGGTCAAGTAACACGAAGTCCAGTGGAAGTTTGAGTATGACTTTGCAAAAGAAGGGGAGTAAAGGTTTCATTTGACTGTAGATACAGTAAAAGTTTATCTTTGGTGTAAACACACGTGAATTTTCAGGCTAACATTAGAGAGGGAACAGGAAACTAGAAACTTGTACTGCCTTGGCAGGGATTGGTACGTGAGATGCTGTGGGGATTTTCCGCCTACAGATGAGGAAGTGCATCATAGTTGGTTACCTGTGACTAATCTTTGCACCTGGATTTCCATAGCATGGAATGAAAGCATAGACTGGGCTGGATGAGGTCCTGGTTCCTCTGTTCTCAGTGGGAGATTCGCTGCCAGTTTTGGCAGGGGCAGGATTCTGCAAAGCTTGTCCTCGTTGTCTTTGGATGCACTTTAAAATAGTAATTAAGTCTCCTGGCACTCTGAAGTAAAAAGCAATAGTGGGCATCATGCAGCTAAAACTGCTACAGTGTTAACAAGACTTGTAAGTGCAGACTGGGCCCTGGTCTGGATTGGAGCACCAGGTACCACTATTCGAGCTGAGGGAATGGAAACCTGAGCTGTGTTTGTGTGCACCTGCTAGATCCTGCTGGCCAACTTCCTCGCTCAGACAGAGGCCTTGATGAAAGGGAAGACTGCGGAGGAGGCTCGGAAGGAGCTGCAGGCGGCCGGGCTGAGCGGGGAGGCTCTGGAGAAGCTCCTTCCCCACAAGGTACCTGGGCCCTGGCCCATGGGGCAGTGCAGCAGCCAGCAGGGTGGCACAGGGGGCACCTCGGCAGGGCACTCAGAGCAGGTGCAAGGAGCACTTGTGCTAAAGCTCCCTGCTCTGGAGCCTTTTGGGGCATTTCAGGAAAGATGAGCTCTCTCAGCACTGCCCCTGGGATATTGCCTTGGTTTACTTCTTGTAGCCCACAGCAGCCAGCAGTGCTGCTGGAGAGAAGTTTGCTGTGGAGTTTGTAATAATAACACATGGAAGTGATACAGTTTTCTGGCTGAAGATGGTAGTCCTCAGAGCTTTCAGGACTTTGGGTTTACTGCTAATGCAAATAGTTCAGTGAGGACTGTGAGAAAAATATAAGTGATATAAGTTTTACAATATATTAGATGACAATGTAACTCTTGTTTTGAAAGGTCTTTGAGGGAAATCGACCAACCAATTCCATCATGTTTACAAAACTCAACCCCTTCACTCTGGGAGCCATCATTGGTGAGTAAAGAGGTCTCTCATCTGCGAATGTTTATGAAGACTTTCTGATCAAGTTGATTGATAAATCTCTTTCTGCTTACAGCCATGTACGAGCACAAGATATTTGTTCAAGGAGTTGTCTGGGATATTAACAGTTATGACCAGTGGGGGTAAGTTTCCTTGTTCTCTTACTTGCATATTTATTGACTGTGATATTTCTTAATCTATCCTGACTTAGAGAAAAGACAATTAAAAAAAGTGTCATACTTGGAGCAAATTATTATAGGATAGTTTTAAGGGAAAACGTTTTCTGGAGATAAGTCACTGTGTGTCCTTAATCGTGCATAGTGACTTTGTAGATACAATTTTAGCTAAGGACCTGTGTTTAATTGGATTTAGAAGAATACTATGAATGCAGAAAAGGGGCAGTAATGAGGAAGGTAGTCAAGCAGGCTGAACACATGCTCTGAGAATTAGAAAGGAAAAATATTTTCCCTTATAGAAAGTGAAAAAGAGTTATTTTACCTCTAGAAATATTTAGTAGGCAGTTTGAATAGCATCTGTTAAGCCAAAGATTGACCACCTCTGAGTTTTCCTATATGGAGAGACAAGAACATTCCTGGCAGAGGAATCTGGCATCTGTGACTGAGGGTTGTGGAGCTCTGTGTGTCACTGGAATGGACAAACTCCTCACAATGGAAGATTTAATCAGGAGCTAATCAGATTGTTTTTAATCTGCAGTAATAGGAACTGTCCAACATACCATATGAAGGCTTAGGTAGAGGGATTGGGGAAAAGGTAAGATTTTTCAGGTGCAGCCTGCCTGTGCTGTGAGGGCTTATTTTGAAGAGCACACTTGCTCTACAGGCATAGAATATCAGTTTACACTAAGCTGTCTCCTTAAAGGCTGAAGGGTAGCCTTTGTATGTGTGTTCTTAGAGCTATGTTCTTTAAAATATTGTAGTATAACCTGAGAGGGGAAGACTGGCTAGTACAAGCTATATTGCTATAAACTCTGAAAGCAGGAGGGGGATAGGGGGAAGTACAGCTTATATTGCCACACATGAAAATCTAGAATGACATCCAAAACTATGCAATGTGGGGACACTGTAGGACCAGCCTAGTTTCTTACAGCAGTTGGACTATCCCAGGTTCTTATCCTGTGAGGCTGTAACTCCTGGATACCCCTCTAGTGCTGGGGATGCTTCCAGGCCTGCAACTCAGCTGCTGTTTATTGTCTTGGTGCCATAAATTGGTGTTGTGAGCAGTGTCATGGTCAGCAGTGAACAGGAGCAAGCACTGGGGCAGGCTGCATAACACAGGTGAATACTGAGGGGAAAGGACTCTGCTTAACTTCAGAAACAAAACTTTCTCTTTAGACATCCTGTAATTTGAGCTGTTTGTTCAGCTAAGCAGCAGTGAGAACTCCAGTTGTTTAAGAATGGCACCGAGTTAAAACTTTCTCAGTAATTTGTGAGGGAAAAAGCATCATAGTGTTCACTGGGAAATTACTTTTACCAGCATCTATTTTTAATGTTAATGGCTTATAGTAAATACTCTTAAGTTGTTAGCACTAATGTCTTTCTGCTTTTCAATTCACTAATGTTTTTCTTCTGCTGCTTTTATAAATGCAGAGTTGAGCTTGGAAAACAACTTGCCAAGAAAATTGAGCCTGAACTGGAGTCAGATGCTCCAGTGACATCTCATGATAGCTCAACAAATGGGCTCATCAACTTCATCAAGAAACACAGAGCCTGAAAGGAAATACTTGGAGGACATCGCCAATCTCACCACGGAATACCCAAATCTGTTGTAGTTGTGCTTTTTTAGCCACTTCCAACAAAAATAGCACTTTACAGATGTAGCTTCTTCACTTGTTGCAGTTAATCTTGTTGCGTCAAGTGTTACAAATGGAAACTAGTTTTGTGAAACCCTGAGATTGTCTAGTTGCTTTCTATTTTTGTGGCTGTTAATCTGTAAAGTGCAGCTGGTATATTCCTCAATTCTTGCCCCTCAAGTTCCTTAAAGATGATCACCTACTGATATTAGAAAATAAAAGGTATGATGGATGAGTAAAACTTCTTCACTCTTTATCCTTAAAGTGCAGCCCTAGTAACATTTGCCTCACTCACTGTGTAAGGTTCTCTGAAGCCAAGTAAACTAACTTCTCTCTCTTTGGACTGGTTCTGCTGTAAGCTGGAAACTAGAATGTGTTCAAACAATCAAATCTACAGCTGTAGGTTGTTCAGGTTACACATTTCATGCATTTGAGCAAGATAGAGATTTATTTTTTTTCCGAATGCTACTGTGAAAACGAAAGTTTACTGGTGTTTGGTAGAAGTTTTCATGTTTTGTCTGTAAGCTATGTGGACAGCTATCCAAAAAAGAAGAAAACTGGAGTGACTGATACCAGTCACTTTCCAGAGTTTGTGAAGCAAAAGGTTGGGATCACTTGTGGAAGAAATGTATTTTTGGTATCCTAGAGGGGCAATTTCACACTCTTAAATCAGCATCACTGTCCAACAACAACAACAAAAAATAGAGAAACCTGTTTGTCAGTAAGTTGTTTATCCTCTTTTGTCCTCTACTACTGTTAACCCCTCTTTGCTAGTGGACTGGCATGCTCTGACTATTGTTCTGTAACACCTTTAATAAAGGTAAGACACAAGCATTGAAAGGAAACTGTGATTCTCGTGCCCCCAGCCCTTCATGACAAATGCTGACTGCACTGAGCTGGTAACTCTCAATGCCCATCTTTGTTGCACGGCTTTGCTGGCAGGACCCCTCCAGTCTCGCTGATATGTCACGCTAACACCTTCATACTGTGTTAGGGGTTACGATCAGCTCTGTCAAGCAAATTTTTCTATATAAAATGCGAGCTCAGAAAGAGAACCGACTAGAGGGGAAGCATCATGTTTTCTTTCACAGGAGGTTTTAAACCTTTCATCCCCCTGTGCACAGCTCCCTCTTTGTGCAGCGGTCGGAGTGAAGGGAGCGCCTTTGGCGTCTCACTGCTGTGCTGTGCGGGCGGTGCCGGACCAGCCTCGCGGAGCTGAGGGAAGGAGCGGCCCTTTCTAAAGGAGGCGGCTCTCTCTGAGGGAAGGAGCGGCCCTCCCTAAAGGAGGCGGCTCTCTGAGGGAAGGAGCGGCCCTTTCTGAAGGAGGCGGCTCTCTCTGAGGGAAGGAGCGGCCCTCTCTGAAGGAGGCGGCTCTCTCTGAGGGAGCCCTTCCCGCGCCGCCGTTGCCGCGCGCGGGGCGCCCCCTGCCGACGGGAGGGCGGGGCCGTGCCCTCAGGGCCCCTCATGGCGCGGTCCTGCCCCCCCCGGGTGTCACCCCAGAACTTTATCTGCAGTAAACTTTACCGGCGACTTACCGACTCGTTACCAAAATCGCCAAAACTGTGACCTTACGGTTTACAGAGCAAATGGCTGCCCTGTGCTGTAACGCCTCAGGGCTGTAGCCAAACACGGAATAGAAGTGGCGAAGAGCTGTTTTCCCCTGTGCAGTTGAGGGCACGACCAGAGGGGCCACAAGTAATGAGGAGGGGACTGTGGCTGCGTTTTGAAGATGAAATGGCACAAAGCCTGCATACGGTTCAGGAACCTGCTGACAGTGACAGAGCTGGAGGCCGAGGAAACAATCTCCGTGTTCCCTGTGCCCGTCCTCACTCACAGCCCTGCGGAGGGGACAGTGACCCTGTCTGACCTGACACACGTCCTCCGGCTTAACAAACACTGCCAGCTGGTGGCTCAGTTCTTTGAGCTCCAGTGAGTTGGTTTAAATCCTTCTGTTTAATATCAAGCCTGTCTTGATATCAGTTCCTGCAAGAATGAAACTGATTTCTTCACGAATTGTGCTCAGATAATAATAAAGTCCAACCCAGCCAGTTCTGACTGGGAGACTGTGATGGGCACGGCTGAGCTCTCAAACTGTGTTGTCGTATTACAGGAGAGAATGAAAGGTGCCTCAAGTGAGCAGAAACTTGTCAGACCCGTAAAATGGCACACAAACCCTAATCCTGCCATCCCTAATCCTCAAACCGGCGCATTTGCTACAAGACTCGTTCCTCTTGAGGGCCTCTGAGGAAATACTGTGTGGAGATGCTTTAGTCAGTGTAAGTAGTTAATTTGATGATATACGTATAAAAAAAGCAATCTTTACACTTGGAATGCTAATTTGACTCCATAACTGTAATAGCTTCTCATCATCAAAATTAATATATGAATATATTTTAAGAGTTCTTGAGAAGATAATTACTGTATTCAAGGAAAAATTCTAACATTTTTAAAGAAAATTACGCTAAATTCATACTGTATTCCCACTGGACATGTACTTAATATAGACTGTGTGGGTTTGTGTGTAAAGGAGGAATATGTTAGCATAGTAATGGATATTAAAAAAGCATCTCCAGGAGCTATGACTGTAGTGAAGACATCTTCCAGTCCTTTTGTTTAAAGAGAATTTGGCAGGAATAATCAGTAAGTGATCTCCTTTGACCCAATTCACAGTGATCTGATCTGCTGGGACTGTTCTAATTTCTTGCACTACATGCAGAGTTCTGCAGACTCAGTGATGGTAACAGTGTGAGCTTAGGCTGCTTGAAGGAGGATAAGAAATAAAACTTCCCAAGCTACACCAGGAGCTTCAGCTGAACCTGTTGCTGTTCTGGAGAAACAAAAAGCACTTATAGATCTGCAGTGCCAGTGCTGAAGTGGACAGGTCATGAGTCTGCAGAGAGCAGCCAAATAAAAAGAAGAAAGCTTTACCTCATTCATTCCTTTACCTTTTCTCAAGTAAAATTTTATGTTTAACTGTTCTTGAAAATATTCTGCTTTGGCAAGTCCTGCTGTTACTTTTGTTAAAAAGAATCAGAGTTTGGAGAGTTAGGTAGATGATAGCATATGACAGTCAAGTTGAGAGCACTGAAGTTTTGCATAAATCTGGTTTTGAGAAGTTTCAGTAGGATGTTGACGGGTGTGCATCTTGTCAGCTCCTATGTAGATAAAAGTGAACCAGCTCACAGGCAATGTTAATGAAGTATTTTAGGGATTACAGGGTGTGGCAAACAGAAAGCAGTTTGGCTTCCAGAGGGAAGGGTTAGACAGCTTGGATTAATGAAAATTCAGCAGAGAAGAGCATGCTTTGGGCTGCTCTCTCAGTCAGACCTCAGTGCTAGGAACTGTATTGCTCTACCTCCTCTGAAAGAGGCTTTTCAAGGTTTCTTTAGTTTTATGGCACATGGGGATTGTCAAAATAGGTCGGATAAAAATTAGTCCTAAAGCTAAGCATTTCCAGATGGCTGGTAATGGCCAGATAATTTTTTATTGTGCTCTTAATTTTTCCTTTGTGTTCCTTCTCATACTGAGTTTTCTGACAGAAGAAAAACATAAAACCCCAATGTTCTTTTAAAACAACGGTTCCCAAACCTGCTGGATGTACTAGAAATTTCAAAAAGTATACTCTCAAAAATATTTGTGGTCAAGTTGTTATAGTCACTGGATTTGACTTGATGGTGGTTTCACAAGTAGACACACATTCAAGATTTCTCTAAACTATTTTTTGAGATTTATGCAGTGTTTCCTCTAAGGGAATATTTTGAGCCCAGACCTGTGGAAACAGTAAGTGCCATGTGGAGAAGGCCCCCGGTGTGGCTGTCCTTGCTGTCCCTGCTGAACGGGGCAGTCCCAGGCTGTGGGCAAGGAAAGGAGCCGGGGAAGGGATGAGCCTTGCAGAGCGTGGAAGCAGCAGCACTCAGCTGAGCTCAGAGCTCCATGTCAAGAAGTTGGCCTGAGCCCATGCATCTGGAACACTCTCAAGTATGTGGCAGTTCCTAGAAAGGCTGAGCTCTGCCTTTCATCAGCAGCAACAGCCACAAGAGACAATATCTGCTTGAAAAATCCCTCACCCAGGATAAAAGCAGAGCATATTGTTTGTTGTTGGAGAGATTCTGAGTGCTAGTGAACTGTAAAAAAAAAATAAAATAAATCTTGTGTAGCAATTCCAATAGTTTTTTGTTGAATATTCCTGTGTGGTTTTGGACTAATTAAAACCACCACTCTTGTCTTTGTAAGTTAGTAAAGTGGGTAACCAAAGAATTTGACAAGTTCAGACCTTGAGTATGACTTGAGACAGACCAGGGCAGGAGGACAGGACAAGAGGGGCCAAAGTTTTTGCCTGCTTGCATCAGGACAAGAGGAAATGCCTCCAGTTGTGCCAGGGCACATTTAGATTGGATATTAGGAAAAATTTCTTCCCCAAAAAGATTATCAAGTATTGGAACAGGCTGCCCAGGGTAGTGATGCATTCACCATCCTGGGAAGTGTTCAAAACATGTAGGTGTGGTGCTTAGGGACATGGTTTGGTGGTGGATCTGGCAGTGTTAAGGGTTGGACTTGATGATCTTAGAGGCCTTTTTCAACCTTAATGATTCTCTGATCATCTATGGCCTCACTGGACTTTTCCACAGATAATTATCAGTGCTGATCTTCAATAGCTTTTTAACATGAATTGCATCAATTTGAGTTAGACAGGGTAAAGCACTCTATTGCCTAAGTCATGTTCAGTTCTCAGGTTATATACCTGCTACCTGTAATCACAGTGGATTTTGGGGTGAAAAAGAAGTGAAAGAAAAATGGGTATGGGGACTTCACCCACTCTGATATAATAGGGTTAGGTTATGGGCCAAGGTCCATGGGTACCAGCTTGGGTCAAATCCTGATTAGTTATATTTCCCCTGGATTGAGGCTTTACTGAGGACACTTATTGTGTTACAATTCAAAACTAGGATTTCACAGACCAGCAAAAGTGTCTCATTGATTTCGGTAGATGCTGGTCTGTGCCTTGGATTATTAACTGCAGTCGTGAGGGGCTTTGGGTGGCCTGAATTTATGTGGTGAAGATATTTGGGACTGTTTCAACCTGGTGACAGATCCACCTCCCCATGGAGTAAGAGTTAAAACCAAAACTCTGCCCCAGGAGGTGGATGCACACGCAAGGAACTTCCAGGGTAGCCTATGGAGTCCTTCTAACCTGGGCTCATAACTCTTTCAGAGGTGAGCAGTATTCAATAATGAAAGGCACCAATTTTGTTTGAAATATGTACCTTTGGAGCTAAATTAAAGTTGTAGGAGAGGAAGGATGCTAACTCCTTGACATAGAAGAGCACCTAGAATAGTGCCCTTCCTTGCTAAAAACATTTTGCCATTGAATAAGTTTAAGCTGGAACAAAATTAATGTGGCAGTGTCCTTGAAAATGATGGTACTTTTAGGAAGAAAAAGCATATATAGATATTTAAAATAGACAAAGGGGTTTTACACACATAAAAATACAATAAACTTGTTTTCCCTTTAAGCTTCAGAGGTCTTCCTTGTGGGAGACACTGACATTCCCTTCATATTGGGTGGATTTACTACAAGGAAAGCTTGAGGAAACTTAAAAGTGTCCGGTTTTATTTAAAACCTTGGTGGTCTTTAACGGCTGCCCCACAGTTCCAGCCTGGTACAAACTTAAACAGAGCTCTTTGTTGCTCTTGAATGTGACATAATCCTTTCATCTGGCGTCCTGAATGAAGTATGCACATGGCTTTTTTGCTACCCCTGCTGGGCTGCCTTGTTACACCTTCAGAGCAAAGCACCCCCAGTAAAAAAGCTTGGGCTCTGTCATCCACCCTAATGCCAATAAACAACAGATAAGTATGGCATCTTTGGGCTTTAAAATGCTGCCCCTCATTAAACTTGTGTGTTGAGGAAGGAAACGGCTCCCCACATCATTGTTTTTTGCAGATACAGAGTACATTTTTTTGTTGTTTGCATGTTTGCTAATTTGAAGCTCTTTGAAGAATCCTACAGGGAGATCAAAGACAAAAGATTAGAACGTTTTTAATAAAGTGAAGAAGGATCAGGTTAGATCAAAGGGACAAGCTGACAGGAAATAAGTAGGTGCCGTTGTTGGCTGACACTTGCATGCTGTAGGGTGATTTCTGTGTTAATGTGAGGTCAGAAGGAGGATTGCTTTACATCTTATTGTCTCCAGACTTTGCTGACTGGGTGTGTCTTTGTACTTCTCTTTAATCTCAAAAATTAAAACCCATAAAGTCACAGTTTGGCTCAGCCACATGATAATTTCTAGTTATTTAACTTTGATTTTGAAATAAAAATAAAATTTGGAACGCACCAGCAGGGTATGGAGGTAATTAATTGGCCTGCAAGGGGATTCAGCTACAGGAATATTCATTATCAAAGGCACTGGGCCTCACTCACCACCAGTGTCATTCCACTGACTGTAAGGGAATTAAGTCTTACCCCAGTGTCTTAAGAGGAGATGTGTTCTCTTTACCAAAGCCTTGTGTGCTCACAGCTTGTACTGCTGGAGTTAAACCAGTACAGTGACATGAACATGTCCCCTTCAGTTTACTGTGCACTTTTATTAGTACAGAGCTGCTAATTGGGTAGAGTTTATTCCTCGGGGAGATTGAAGTGACAGCACTCACTGGGACAGGCTCACTGGCCTCCTCACCATCTTCAGGGTGTAGGTTTTAGCAGATGCATGGTGGGACTGGGCAGCCTGGTGTATGTATTTCAGAAGTAAAGTGCCTTACAAAATACCCCTTTCTTCTAGAGATGACCCTTCTGTCTGAGGTGTCTAGAGGCTAGTTTGAGGACAGTCCCAGGAAACCCAGCAGATTTCTTTACTATGTGATACACGGGGGATTTTGTGGTGGCACGAAGCCTGAGCTCCTCATGCATCTTCACAGGTGAAGAAAACAAACAAATGCTCAAGGGGTTAGTGTGCCTTTGTGTCCATTGTCAGGGAACCTCCTGTGCCTGAAAGGATGTTTTCAGGCAAAGGTGCAGGACTGGGCCCACAGAAACAATCTTGTTCTGTTCCCCCAGCACAAGCACTGAAGGCATTGGCTCCACTCCAGGACACTGCAGTTCCTCCTCCAGCTCTGGGGGTTCTGCTGAACAGCACAGTGATGGTTTGGTACCTTACTGGACACAGCTCAAGCAATAACTGGCTTTTTATCTGGTCATGGTAAATCAAATTAGCAGGTTTTGGTATGGCCTTAACAGAAGGAGCTGTGCTCAGCCCCTTGCTTAGTACCACAATACAGGTAATAATTGTACTTCATTAGAGAAATGTATTTTTATCATATTTTGTTATTTTTGTTTTGCAGTCATGTGTGTAAATGAGCAATCATTCTACAAAACCAAAGGAAAGTATTCTGTAAAATAAAGCTACCTAAACTTACTGGGGCAGAGTAAAACAAACAGTAAGAGATGTTTGCTTACAAACTGAGGGAAGTTTCAGGACGCATGATGACCCCGGGGGTGCGGTGCTGTTGAGCCAATAGCTGAGAGTGACATATGGGGAGAAGATAACCTGGTTTGCTTTTGAACATTGTCTCATTTTTTGTAGTTGGTCATGTTCCACGGAGCCTGCTGGGCTGCCAGGCTGTCAGTTTTTGAGACTGGTAGGCTCTAATTAAAATTGCTGTTAAGTCAGAAATGTGCAGCATTCAGACAGAAAAAAAGACAAGGCTTCTCAAATATTCCAAATGCTTCTGTGTGCCCATTGTAACAGCCACATCCTAGAGCCACCTACCTCTGTAACCACTCAGTCCCTGTCCCTGCTAAACTTGGCTTCAGTGGGAAATACTCTCTGATGTGCTTCTCTAAGCTTTCAGATTTAGAAGTGCCAGGTCATTCTTTTTGAAGTTTATCTGTCCACTTAAAACACTGGACTTTTGCCTGAATTTTAGGCATTGCATGGAGCTGTTCTTCTGCAATAAAATACGGTCATTGGAAAAAGACTGTTTGCAAAAAAGGAGTAATGACTGGGTAGCAGAAAGCTAGGAATCTTGGGAATCTCAATAGTGGGCAGAAAGATCTAAAGCCTGCTGAAGTTGGGAGGAATATTAATAAGTACAGCTGAACAGAGGCTCCTGGATTATGGAAGTTCAGGAAAAAATAGGCCGTGTCCAAACCAGGAAAATCTGGAGCTGTAAATAGATTTAGTTAAATTTGTGTAATCTTTTGATTACACAACACTATAAACCTACAGGCATTGCAGGAGACCGATAGGACTGGAATGCAGCAGAAATTCAAGGTACTGAGAGCAGTCAAACAGTATGAAAGGAAATGGAAGTAAAAGAGAATCCTTTAATGGACTTTGCAGAATGAAGATTAACAATTCAGAGAGAGGTGCAAAGGGGGGAATGAGGATGTTGACAAAGTGTTATGGTAACAGAAAATTCAGTGATGAAATGCAGAATTCCCCAAGGGAATCATAAATCAGCTTTAGTCTACGAGGTATGTTGGTTCCTAAATCAGCAGGAGTCTGGTACCTAAATAGCTTTGCAGTCTAGTCCCAGATGCTTTACTTTGGACTTTTCCCTTTAGGTTTCATGTGGTTTTAAACTTAACAAGGGCACTCATTCCCTTTGAGGACCAAAGCATGTTAACAGTGTCCTTAATATATTTATAAAATGAAGGGTCTTGAAGGATAGCTTGGGTTTTTTCAGAGTTCAGAAATGCTAAGTGTTTTAATATGAAGTAGAAAGTATTAAGAAAAGGTTGAAAAATGACAGGGAGCGTCAAGCTGAGACAGAATAACTTGGGGAGATTTGATTTATCCCTGCTTGAATCTTTAATGGGTCTTTTTGTGGTTGCTTAGATGTGGAGCTGCAGTGGTGGGGCACTTAGAGCAGGCAAATATGATCCAAAGGCAGACAGAGCAGTTTATGAATCCATCAGCCAGGGGCGATGGTGGGTTATCCCGCGGGGATGAGGGGGGGAGGGTGGAGCGGAGCCGCGGGAGCACAGCCCGTGTCCACTAGGTGGTAATGCTGGGAAGGCAATTTTAACACTAATTAATGAGACTCCAGATTGGAGCATCTACATGGAAAGCAGGACCCGGTGAACGAGCAGCTGGTGGCAGTGCAGATGTGCCTTATCCAGTGGGACATGTCTGTCGTGTCTCTGTGGGAGTTCCTGGGTGGTTTCTGAAGCTGTTCAGCATCCCCTCCACAATAGCCACAGTCAGCACCTGCTATCTCTTGTTATTTTAAAAATCTTTGTCATAGGAAATGACAGCCTTTGGTCCAAATGATACACAAAACTGAATGACAAAGTGCTCTCATCGGTGTCAGTGTGAAGGTAAATTCGTTATTTGAGGTGGTTTGAGGGGGAAAAAAGCTGGGAGGCATTTAAAATGAACTCAATACAGTAAACTGTACACTTTTGATCAGTAGATTATGGTGTTCTGGACTGAAAAAATGCCAGGTGAGAAATTAACCCAGGCTGAAAAGGCAATTTGGGGAAGAAAGAATGTGATTATTTGATCTAGAATTTGGAGAAAATTATTTAAGAAAAATTTAATTGGATCTCCTGACTACAAATCAGTTAAATTTCTATTCTTTTTCAAGAGATAGAGTTTTTAGAAGCAATATGTTCAAATATTGGGTCTTTCAGGACTTTAGGATTAACTGAGTAGCATTACTCCTTCTTGCAAAGTCTAGGAATGCCCACTAGAAAATTCCTGCTCAAACACAGAGTAGTTTCCTTTTACTTTTCATTGGTGAGCCTATGAAAGAAGCCCATATGTAGTAGAACAGTAGATCAAGAAGGGCTGTGACACAGCTCACTGTGAAGATCTGTCCCTGGAGAGGCTGCAACACCAACTTCCATTGGGGCAGAAAGTAAAAATTCTGGGATTGTTTTTCCAGAATTTCAGAAAATTCTGGAAAATGTGGTTAGGAATATCACCCTGAAAAAAACACCTCTAATTTTGAACACGGTACGAATATTGAAAAATGCAAAAGAAAATGTAGCTTTCAACTCACAGTTATTAAAGTTCAGTGTCATATTCTGAGTCAGCTGGTGCCCGCTTTGCTCAGGGAGTTCTCCATGGCAATCTGTAACATTCCCTGGAGATGGGCAGAGGATGACAAAGAGAGACACAAGTGTGTCTCCTTATTCCCAAACCTTTGCCACATTTACTGGGTAGTGGGGAGTCAACTTCCATGCAAGTGTGGCTGGGACTGGCCAGCCCTGCCTTGCAGTGCTGGCAGTGGAGATCACTCATATTGAAGCAAATTTTGTATTTCTACAGAAACAAACTACTAAATGCTTGCAATTGCTGTCCTTCCTCATTAGGTTTCTTGTCAAGCTGTGCTATGTAAGTTAATCTAATTTTATTAAGTCTATCATTGCAGCAAGAAGCCAACATTAACTTGGTTTTCCTGTTCTTGATCCTGCAATGTCACCCATAAAGGTGGCACTTTTGGCTGGCATAGAGCCCCTGAGGTAGTTTAAATGCATTTCTTTGTGTGCATAGTGGCAACTCAGTGCCCTGGTCATGGAGTGTATTTGCCAGGATTTAGGTGGAGTAGGAAATATGTCTGTTAGACCCTGTCAGGTCTACAACACACCTTGCCCTGCCCACCAGCCAACCAACTGCATTTTGACTCTAACCAAAATATAGTTCATCTCTCCATGGGAGAATTTTTCCTTGAAAAAACCTCCAAAATCCCTGTTATATACATTTTTTTCCTTATTTGTATTTACTTAAGTCTCTTACTAGCTCTGTTTGATGTAATTATCATTTGCTGATTTAAACTGATCTCTAATACCTTATATTTGTGTGACTGGGAAAAAAACCATTTCTTATCAAATCAGAATTATATTTCAGCACTCTTAAACTTCTCCCTCAAAAGTAAAACATTAACATTAGGTGAAATGAGGCACATCACCTAATATGTTAAGTTAATTATGGAGACAATCAATCATTAACTTTATTAAAGATCTCGAGAATGATTCAGGATTTTAGAAAATGAATTATACTTTTTGCTTATATTTCTGTATTTTAAAAATACGTAGATACCTTGTGGACAGGATTTGAAAAATAGATGCAATAGTCTCAATTTAGTAAAGTTGTGTACAGCTCTGCCAAAATACAGGATTTAGCTGTTTAGGATAAGCTTTCTGAAATATTTGAACAGTTTTCTCCATAAAAATTTAAATGAAGCCTTACTGTTTTCAGCTTGAAAAAAAAGTGGAGTTTTTATAATTTAAAAAACCAGGATCAGCTGGCCACGGTCATACATAGGAGTCATTTCTGCTGGTGCTGAGAACAGAGAAGCACAAATTTGGAGAAATGTTTGGGGTTTAGCAGGCATTTCTACAGCACATCCCATTTTTTGCTTTTCCTGAGTTTTGGCTCTTGCTGGTCAGAGAGTCTGTGGTCATTGAGGAACAAAAACTCCAAAATCAGCAACCTGCATCAGGTCTGTCCTGGAGGGAGGGGGCAGTTTCAAAGGATGGTGTCTCACCCCTGGTAGCTGCTTACAAGCTCCACTTTGTGTTTTTCTGAGGCATGAGAGGGGATTTTTTTAAGGCCTCTAGCTGGGCTGTAGCTTTCTCTTCCTAAAGCTCATGGAAAACACAAATATTCTCACTTTAGAGTTTACCCTTGACTTCACATTGGAGGAAAGGAAGGAATTTTGGGAAGGCACCAAAGGAGGTTGGGTAACAAACTCAAGAAGCCCCCCACAATCCCAGACTGTGGTACCTGTGTGTGCCTTTGCCCTCAGCCTGCTCTTTCAGGGCTCTGATTTTTGCAGGGACAGCTGCAGATCTTCTCAGGCCTGCCAGAGTTCCATGGAAGATGCTCACAAACGTTCCTCCAGTGCTCTGCCTTCCTCTTCTGCTTTGCTCTCAGGAATGAAGACATTTGTGGGGAACACATGGTATTTGGAGCAAGGAGTGCTTAGTAAACTCAAATCACGCCTTTCAGAACTGCAAACCCAGAGTTACACTCCCAAGGCCATGTTTAGGCTGCTGCTCACGTTGGAAGGTTTTTAAGAGTGTGGAGATACCTTTGGCTCCAGCTGAATGAAAAGCACTGTCAGAAGTCAGGCATCTCCTTTCAGAAATGTGGGCACCTGATTTAGACAATTTTGGCAGAATGCACATGACAAGGATGCTTGTGTATGGACTTTAAACAGAATCAAAGTTTTCCTTATATCAGAATGGGGGGAAAAAACCCAGAAAATTACATGCAAATGTAAGACAGAAAATAACATTTTGAAGTGAAGCCTAAGCCGTAGGCTTTGCGTAAGTGGAGTTTGGAGTATACGTGGAAATAAAGGAATTTTCTTTCCTTCTTACATGGAATTTAGCAGGTTTTCCTGTGCCTGAAGACTGCAGGTGTTATTGTCTCTGGCTTCCAAGGGGAAGCCTGTGCTTTTGCCTGGAGAGTCGTGTGTCTCATTTGTGCATTTTGAGAGGCTATAATAATACTCACCAACACACACATTTTTACCTGGAAAGGTATAGCAGTCTCTGTGTCTACTGTGGAACAAAGCATTTGTTACTTTTCCCCACCCTAATAAATTGATAGATAAATCACGTATTCTCTTGCACTCTGCTTTTCCTTCTGTTTCATAAAATGTTTGTTTTGTGGGTACATGTAACAGTTGTTTAATGTGCAGGAGGCAGATGAGAGAGGAGAAAAGTGACCATGAGGCATTGAAGGTTTTACACATTAGCTTTAGACGTGTTTAGTTGCTCTGTACAGTTGCATTCCTACACAAAGAGAGATTATCTGGACATGTGCTGGTTTGATTTTAAATAGTGAGTAGGTGTTTCTTAAAGGGCAATGTGATGTTAAATTGGAACTGGGCTAAAGCAAACACAGGCTTTCTCCTTTGACAAGCCTACAGTCTCATTAGGGTAAATTACCCTGCACTGAGCTCCCTGTATGATTAGATAGTTATGGGATCCAGCCTAATTAGTTTAAAGCTGGCTTGGGTATCTCTGCACAACACTTGTTATTTCTGTGCTGCTGTGGAGGCACAGTCTGAAGGCTTCATTTGAAATCCATTAAAGTCAAAGCAGCTCTTTCTGTTGGTTGAATGAGCTTTGCACGAGGCTGAAAACATGTCAAGAGTACAGCACAGAAAAGAGAGAGCCTGGCAACGTGGTGCAGGCCTGGCATGTCTGTGGGCATGCAGTGCTGCCATGCAGGCACAGGGTGGCACGGGATGGGGATGGCAGGGTCCCTCAGGGGCCGGGCCAGGGACACGATGAGGGGGCCTGTGTGTGATGGAAAAGGACAGTGAGGACAGGGAGATAGGCCAGAGCACCAGAGAGAGGAGGGAAGAGTTGTGAGGAGTTTTGCCAGCGATGGGAGAGGCTTGGATTTCATCTGAAGGAGGCCAGAAGGGCAGACTGGCACGGCTGGAGCAGCCCCCCGAGGAAAAGTGCTCAGCCAGTGCCTCTGGGAGAGGTGGGTGAGCAAAGCAGGGCTGGCAGCTGCCACAAACAGCACTGGGACAGCAGGGACAGGCTGGGGGAGCAGCACAACCAATCTGGTGGGGCATGTTAAAGCCTTCCCTTTCCCACTGCACGAAATGATTTGCTGCAGCTCTGTCCAGAAATCCATCCTGACAGCAGTGGGGGAGCAGCAGGTGAGCCCCAGGCACTGGAACAGTCTGCTCCTCAGACTGGTGGAGACATGAACATGCTAAGGAGTGATACACTTCTAAAAAAAAAAAATCTAAAAAAGCATAGCAAGCATATTTTAGGGCAGGATGGAATGTTTGCTCAATTAACTAGTCAAAACAGGATTTCTTTGTGTTTCTCACAGCACTGCAAAGGGAACTCCCTTTATGAGAATTAAATTCTTTGCCTGTATTTTCATTACCCAACATATACTGTCTTCAGGAGCCTCACTACTGTTAGCTGATCCCACTCTCTGCTGTGGATTGAAGAAACTCTGTTTTCTCCTGACCTGACTGGATACAGAAACAATAGGGTCAAAATTAGACAGCTTGTTCAAAACCTCTGAAGGACTTGCTGTCACGGGTAATGTCACAGTGCTGTTCTGTCATGTAGGTAGGACCATAAGATTAGCAGAAATCATGTTTTCATCAAGTCTTACCTGCTGCCATCATGGTTTTTTATGTCTGAAAAGTCTAGAATGGTCTTCAGAACACCCATTTCATGTGCCTCTACAAACTGCAGGTTGCAGGACACACCCTATAACAAACTTCAAACCATTAATTTCATGTAAAAGATCAAAAGCTGTAAACTGTGTCCCACTGGAACAGATCTAGCGTGAGAGCTTCAGTCTGCTCTTAGATCCTCACATTAACATGGAACTTGTTAAGTGACATTCCCAGATTAACTGGAGAGCAAACTATGCACTACAGTACACAAGAAGACAAACCAATTATGATGATGTTCCTTAACAATATGATCAGAATTAAAAGTTTTGCCTAACTGTGCATCAAATGTGTGTAACACCATAAAGAGCATTAATGCCCTGAATATATATAATCTTTGCTGTTTCAGGGAAAAGGCATCAATTTTCCCTCTTCCACCACAAGTCTTAAAAAATTGTATGTATAAAGGAGAAATATATGCAGTTTCCTAGCTTATTTTGGACAACAGGGGTACTGCACAAATATGGTGCAACAAGCACAACCTCCTTAACATTAAAAGGGCACATTCAACTCAGACAAGACCAAACTAAGCAGACCCTCAGCCTCTCACCTGGTCTCTAGTGGGACTTGACATTGTCTCATAACTCTGAATCTTCTCTCCTTTTTAAAATGTCCTACTTGAATTAAGGATATCAGAACCATGGTATTTTTTTTTCAGGGTTTACACCAACAGAATATGCAGCAGGAATGTGTCATCTTTGCTTCACCCAGTGTTTCCACCCAGAGACCTGGGGATGGGGTAAGTCATTCTGGCCCATGTTCCCTGTGGTGCTGGGGTTGGTTCTGCTTCCCCTGCAGACCAGCTCACCAAGGAGGCACTGACAGCCTGTGGTGTCCAGGCCAAATGCACAGACTTACATCTGGCTGCTTCCAGTGCACACAGCCAGTCTGTCAAGCAATTGCTCCTGGAGCCCTGCTCTTATTGCTATTTACCATTCTCAAACAGATGTGTCATCAGGGGATTCAATATCCAAACAGTTTGTAATTTTTTCAGTTTATAGGTGAAGACACTGAAAAGCCCAGTGCCAAAGACCAACCCTGTGCAATGCCATTAAAAATACAGTTAATTAATGATGAGTCTCCTTTGCAATTGTATTTGTGGGCCCATCAGTGAAGTGGCTGTGGACTGATGATTGCAGAGTGATACTGTGCTCTGTGTCTGCTTGTTGGTTGCCTTCAACACACGAGAGACCTCAAGAGAATAAACACTGCCACCCTCCAGAGAAATCGGTGTCATCCAATGCAGCTCTTGGCTGCAAATCTGAGGGGATTTACTCTGGGCCCTTCACTGACTCACTGGAGAGAAGAGCAGCTCTTACATCAGGTGCAGGGTCAAGGCTGGGAGGCCCTGGAGACCTGAGCCTTTAGGTGCTTGTGCTCTGACCAGATTGAGTTGCTGCTCTGCTGCAGCCTCTGATAAGCCCTTTAATCCCTTTAAACTGTGTTTTACCCCCGTGTTTCCATGTGCTGTAGAGCTGAAGGTAGGCAGAAAAAAGGATGGGATGATGCAATACCTATGTATTAATTTCTCTGTTAACCATCTATTGCAGTCTGTACTACTCAGAAGTGAGGTTTTAACCTCATTCCCTCTGTGCTGTAGTGAACAGGATGCCTGGGAGACAGGAGACTGAGCTGGAATGGATCCTGAGCTGAAGGCTGACCGGGCAAGTCACACACTTGCTGTGACACAGATCTGCAGCCCGTAACCATTCTTACATATGGTTATAAGCACTTCTGCCACATCTCTAAAACAGTTCAGCTACTGCTGACTGGAGCCAAGGCCAGTTTGCTTTTGATGCCATGGGAAGCTGTGAGCCTGAGCAGTGGCTGCTGCCTGACAAGGTGACAGCCTTGTTGCTGTAGTAACTACACATTAGGGAAGAAACAGAAACATTTTTGGTGTCACTTTTGTCTGCAGAGCCCAGACAGCACAGCACAGTTCAGTGACTGCCTTGGGATATGCAGATGCCCTTGCTTATCTTGGGTTTTGTTGGGTTTTTTTCCCAAAAATGCAGCTTTTCACTTTACATTGGTGGAAACATGGGTGCCTTTGCTAACAGCAAATGAAGAAAATGCAGCATGGTGTGATAACAACTGACAGACAAACATGGTTGATCCTTCTTTCTACTAAACATGCCACATGCAAACAGAAACGTAACCTGGCAGAGGCTTCATTCACTCAAAAGTGAGTGAAATCCCAAGGTCCATTAGCTATATCATGGCAAATATGTAAGCCTACGCCTGTTCTGTTATTCACAAAACAACTATTCCAATAATACTGCCTTGAAGATGCAAAAAATACCCCCCAGCGCTCATTATGGTCTTTGTTTTGCATTCACTTCCAATTTTTAGACATAATTTCACTAAAGGAATCAATAGCTCCTAGTTGTGGACACTCGACAGTTTCTCTATGAGTTGCTCAAGAAACAAATTGTTTCTTTGTTTTGGTAGAACCTTTGGACTAACTTGAGTGTGAAGACTTTTTTTACATGTTTTAATATATTTTAGCTTCTTTCTGGTTTGCATTCCTTCTGATGCTGCCCTGGCTACCTTTATAAACATCTGAACAGTTACTCTGTTTTCAGATACAAAGAACAATAGCACCTCAAGCGCAGTGAAAATACCAAATATTGATCTGTCCCTTGAATGCCAGAAAAGCTCAGCAGGAGGCACACAAAATATTTCTGAAAAACGATAGCTTATCACCTGCAGACCTGCAGATTGCTGTCTATTATTACAAAGACTTGCTGGGGGGCTCCAGTGACCTCCAGCCTTCAGCTATTTGTGTCCCTTCCAAGGCAAAGAGAGAAAAATCTCAACCCTCTCCACAATGTTTGCATTCACCTCGTTTGCCGTGTTTTTCACCTCAGCTCTGGAGGTGCACTGGGACACACCACTGGAACACATCAGCAGCATCAGAGTTGCACAGCAGGGCTGGAACCTGCTGCATGAGCTGCTTTCAGAGCAAAGATTTGGCTGGCTTGTTTACAGCCTTGCTCTATCCCTACCACTTAATCCTGGGGGGTGGGGGGTTGGAGATGTGACTGTTGCTGTACAATGTTGTTGGATTCCTGTTTAAGAATCAAGCTGCACCTTTAATCCTAATTTGCACTCTGTGCTCTGATGTGGTAATTATTTCCCTGTTAAAAACATGCCTGTGTTACCCTGGGGATACCAGAAATGTTAATGCTGCTTTTCCAGTCAAATTTGGCCCGGTGGGGACAACGAGGGTTTCTGTTTGCTCCTCTGACTTGTTGGGTGGCAGTGGCACCACTGCCCAGGGGCACTCACAGGCCACCACGGGACACTCAGGGAGCTGGAGGAGTCACTGGGATCACCAGAGTCATCCTTTCTGGAGAAACAGAGACTACTTCTATTTTGGCCTTTGTTTTTTCCCTTGCACAGATGATGTGTGGCCCCAGCAGCCCCATTTCCCCAGCTGTTGGGGTTCTGCCCCGGTGCTTCCCAGATGGACCAAGGGTCTGGGCTAATGGTCTCTCATCAGAGGATGCAAAGGGTGATGTTTGAGTGAGCAACCGAGGAGAATTTGAACCCTGATCTTGCAGTGGAGGGTGAAAGAAGTGCTGTGATCTGTGGATGGTCACTCCCCGTGATGAAGCTGTGAGAACACTCCCCCCACACTCCCCCTTTCCTGTGCCTGCGGGGCTGGGAGGTGCAGTGTCCCTGGGTGCTATGGGAACGGCTGGGACAGCACCGTGCTGTCACACAGGTTCTCTCCTGCCTCCCCTGGGCTCATGAGGTAGTGAGTGACAGAACCCCCTTTTACCCTCCTAACTTTGTGTTACAACTGTTACAACAGCCCAGCAGACATTAAATTCAGCTAACCTGAAGTTTTGTGTGAGTACGTGGTGGTGTTCAATTTGACAGCTGTAAACTGAAAGTGTGCCTGTCCTTGTCCCACTCTCAGGAAAAGTGGCAATACTGGCAGGTCTTCCTTATTTTCTGGAGAGAAAACAGGCAGAAGGCAGTATTTGGGGTGGGGGAGGGAAGCCTGCCTGATGAACAGAGGGAGAAACCAGAGCTGAGCACAGCTGACCTGGGTTTCTGTTCACACCTGGGAAACTTAAACGTACCAACACAGAAGGCAGGTTTGAATGAGTAAAATTTGTGCATGGCATAAATCCACCCCAAATTACTATTTTTTAAAATTCCAAGTTTCAAAAAGCTCTGTATCAATGGATATTACAAAGGAAATCCCTTCCAATGATTTTTTTATGGTCTACTGCTAGGTGTGCTCTAACTACTTTCAAATTCAAGATGCTATCTCTGTTCTCTTGCCTTTAGTCCAGAATTAGGTATCTTGTGGTCCTTTTAAAATGTCACATCAGTTACTATCACAACTGGGGCTTCCTCATGTCCTTCTGGTTTGACTTAGTCATTTCAGTGCACTCATGGTGTGTACCTGTGGTGTTCTCAGGACTTTGCTAACATTTCACTCAGTCTTACTCTGAATTAGCATCCATGTGAAACATAGGGTCATATGCACCCTACTGTGACCCACAAATAATGAATGTAGCACTAAAGCTGAGCTTATCCCAGTATGGGCAGAGTCTGCCACTGAGAAAAGATTTTTCGAAAACTGTGGAAATAAAAACCAAACAAACCAATGCTGAGAGCATCAAATCTCTCTTTTTTTTTTTTTAACACAAAAATTCCATATTCCCCAGTGGTTACTAATGCCTGAGACAATTTAATTTAACTCCTAGCTTTTGTATCTTAAAACTTGTTTCCTCTCCTATATAAAAATGATCAGCCCTTGTGGAAATTGCTGTGGGAATTAAAACTTAATTTTTTTTCTTCTGTTTTACAACAGAGGGAGCTCTAAAGAAGCTTATCTTTCCACAGAAAGAGTAAACAGACTGCATCTTCAAAAGTGCTTGGGGAAACAAGTGGCCTGGTCCCGGTGAGCTGTGGTGACAGTGATGTGAGGGTGTTCCCCCAGGCAAGAGCAGACAGCAGGGTGGTCCCAGTGCCAGCTGGAAGGTGGGATCACCACCTTGGTGGCTTTGAATGTCCCATGGAGCCCTGTGCTTCCCTGGGTACAAAATGCACACCAAAGGGCTTTCATGCCTTGAAGATGGATCAGGAGCCAGGCTGGTACTGAGTGAGGGAGTGTGTGGGGAGAGACTGGGCCTGGTTTTATCAAAACCAGCTGTTGACAAT
The DNA here is from genome assembly GCF_003945725.1 of Corapipo altera. NCBI lineage: Eukaryota > Metazoa > Chordata > Aves > Passeriformes > Pipridae > Corapipo > Corapipo altera. The sequence continues at coordinate 138,824 of NW_020885077.1, read as the reverse complement.
GGAGACTTAATATCTGGCAGGGACCTATGGATTTTTTAAACTGTATTTGTATATACAGTACCTGGAAACTCAAGACCAAGTTCTTCCAAAAAATCAGTTTGATTTACACTTTTGGGAGAAAAAAGGCATAACGTTTGGAAAAATAGGGGTTTTTGCTGTTACAATGCAAATATGAGTTTGGCTATGTTATTAATGCTTTTCCAAAGGGGTCCTTTTTATCAAACATACAGGAAAATAGATTGGAGAAAAATGACAAATGCCATCCAGCCCTGTTGCAGCATCAAACTTTAGAAGCAGCAGGGTGTTGTTTTTGGACTTGGTAACCTCTGTTCTCATAGGGTCATCTTTGCTCTAGTCCTGGAACCAAAGCTTTTTGTTAGCAATCACATATTCATTGTCTTTCAGAAACTGTTGTACTTCAATGAAATCACTCTTTTTCTAAAAAATAGAAGCCTAAACACCCCCCCCAGTCCTTCCCCAGCTGACAAGCTGTGTTTAAAGTATAACGTGGTGCAGCAATCTGCACATCCTGCTGACACACTAGAAATTATGTTCATGCCAGAAATCTTTCTCAGGACTAAAATGGCAAAAGAACATTAAATACTGAGAGTTTGTTCTTGTAAGTCTTCACCTCTGCATTAGTGTGATGCTTATTTTCTGGATTTTTTTTTAGTCACCCGGTCTTGACACAGCTGACATTGGTGGTAGATGTTTGTCAGCTGGAAGGTGACCATACATCAACATAAAGGATTTCAGATGTGACCAATTTAGCTCTTTATTTTTGGCCTGTACAATTCTGGAGCATTTTAAAATACAGTCTGCTTTGTCTATTGTATCATATGATTAAAGAATGAAAACTGCTATATTATTCCACTGAATTTGAGTTCTCCCCCCACAATGGTGACCGTAGAAAGGCTCTTATTGTTCTCTTCAAATCAAGCCCTATGAAAGCAAAGGTCAGGCTGCAGACATAACTGTACTAACAAAAACACTTGCTAGTAGAGGTTGTTTTGCTTGTAAACTGATACAAGGTAGGTTGGTTTAAAAGCAAACAAACAGTATTTTTTTACTCAGGATAAACTGTTCTGTGCATTGTACGTGCAAACTGCAGGAATGAGTCTTGTTTTGGAAGGGGGTATTTCATGATTTGAAGTTTCAGGGGCGTTTGTACTTGTGCAGTGGCAGCTCCAGAGCTGTGCTGAACCTGACACCTCCCGGGCAGGACCAGCAGGAAGGCTCTCTGTGATCCTTATCTGGCTGGCTGTAATTATAAAAGTTTGGTGTGAGGGAAAACTTGTATCACCACTGCTTGAAGGCTCTTGAATTGTCTTAAGGCAATTCAATATGTTTTGTCCTTAAAATCTTGGTGGGCTCCTTAGGTTTTAATGCACAAAAAAACCCCAAAACTCACTGATAGAGAGGCTGTAGTTAAACAACACAACATGGGCCCTGGGAGTGGGGCAATGTCTCTGACCAGTGTGAACAGTTCAGAAAGGAACAAGCCCTGGCCAGGCAGGAGGAGGAAACGAAAATGCGAGAGGTGGGTTCAGGGCAGAAGGGCAGCACAGGCTCTTGTGCCACCCCCATCCTCTGCACTGCTTGCAGGAAAGCTCCAGCTGCAAGATCTACTACGGGGAACTGCAGACTCCTGGCTCCATCCTGAGGGAAAGCTTAGCCAGGAAAGGTTGGTGAGTGCCAGCTAATGAGCTGTTGACTGTGGCACATGACATCCACTACATATTTTAAATTCACTCCTTTACTGTGCTTCACAGTTTAATAACACAGAGCTGTTAAGGAAAGAACAGCAGTACAAAACCTTTAATGAGAGAATAATTTGAAGTAGGTGTACAGACATCAGTCTGACTGTGAAAACTGGTACCTGTCCTGGAGCAGTGCCCTCCCTGTAGGGTCATTTGTATCATCCAACTATTCAGTTCTCAGAGCCACAAGCCTCTCAGCACTCTGTCAGGCTTTATTTTTGAAAACACATAATAATAAATCCCAGTTGGCAAGAAATCTCTTAAGTTGTAAAACTATTTCTTTTCAAGACCACAACAATGTAGAGCTTTGCAGAAATGTCAGGTTTGAACAAAGTCCATGTTCTTTGAACAAAAAACCTCCTTCAGTATGAGAAAATAGAAGTAGGCAGAACTATCTTCCAAGCAGCATGTTTCAAATTTCACTTTGCTGCCAAAGGCACAGGGAGACACGAGGCTGGTCCCTGGTTTTGGCTGGTTTGCATCACCTGAGCATTGCCTCCCTCTCTCAGAGCTGTGTTCAGCCAGTGCCAGCCCACGGTACCTTCCTTAGCCTGACATGAGAATAAAACCTGGCTTGTTCTCTGTGTTGCTTTTTTTCTAGTAGATGTTTGGGAGTATGGTTGTGCTTCTCGTGAAAGTCAGGTTTTCTCAGACACTGCCACATGTTTGTGGAGCACAGGCCCTTGCAAATGGGGGTTATACAGGAGAACACAACTGAACTTTGCATACATGAACTCGTGTAAAAAACCCTAGGGTTTTTTGTTTTCTTTTGGTTTTAACTGAGGCTGATACTAACAATATATCTTCACATTCAAATATTAATGCTGTCTTTATTTTTTTTAAATGTTAGTAGCTAATCCTGTTTATATTCATCCATAATACCCATGAATGTCGGTTGGCCAAATTCTTCTTTCACAAATTTGCCCTTTAACGTGAACATACACATTGAAACCATACACTGCAATCCTTCAGTATCATTAATAAACTCTTGTTCATATTTGTTGCACCAGACACACAGCTTTCAAAAAGTCAGCCAGTTGGCATGCAATACAAAGGTAAAAGCTGTCCTTCTTAAAAAATCTTGCTGCTACCAGGTATGTATTAGGGTTTTTTCCCAAAAATTGCTGGAAAAATTGCTGTCCTGTTGGTCTGAGGGTTCATGAGACTGAATAAGTTTGCTTGGGAGGATGGACTTGTGGAAATGTGTGAGCCAGCATTATTCTGATGTGGCATTGATTTGGTGATTAAAAAAATTAATTGTACTGATCTGTGTTCACAAATGGTGCTTTATGACAAAAGGGTAGCTGGTGTGTGCTTTGGTGATGTTAAAAAATAAAAGGAAGGTATGTAACTCTTGGTTGCACTGTAAATTCTACAGACAAAGAGGCTAGACCTGCCTTATTATCTAAGAGAAGGAGACTGTGTCATATATTATCATTTTTGTTGATTTAGTGGGTTGAAAATTCAGAGCTGGAAAAGGACAAATAGGCACTGGTCAATATTTCTATGCAGGTTTCCTAACTGAGGAATTTTACATTCATTAGGTTGCTTTCTATCATGCCTAGAGCACATCACCCTCAGCTGTGCAAGTCAAGGAGCTAATGCTGCCCATCCCTTAACCAGGCTCATGTGGGCTAAGTTTCTGATTTTAAAAAGAATAATAAAATATTGAGATGGTAATGAGAATTTTGTGTAATTTCAAAAATAATTTGTTAACTCTTGAGGAATTCCACAGTGCTTACTGTCCCCTAAATACAGCTCATGACTTGATAGCAGGTGACTTCCTCTTTCATAAGAAGGAATTCTGAAATAAAAGGGTACTTTGACAGTAAAAACCTCACGCTCTGGGACAAAGATCTTTCTCTGCCCTGCTGCTGGTGGTAGCTTTGTTGGCAGAGTAGGATAGAGGATGAAAAAATTCCCCAGTACATGCCAAGCTGGAGCCTGGCAGAGCTGCTCTGTGCTCCTCTGCACATGCTACCTCTCCAGCTTCCCACCCCCATCCCTGGGGGAACACAGGGCCCCGTGCTCCCCTCACCCCAGGGCACAGTGTTGGGGTCAGGGCCCGCAGGGGGTTCTGGACCCAACACCCCCAGCCCAGGTGGAGGGGCCCAACCTCAGTTATCTCAGTCAGCCTTACTTGAAGCAGATGCTGCTCCTGTACTTGGCATCACCCCTTCCCGGCTGGCCCAGAGCCACCCCTGCCACCTGCCCTCCCCTGTTGGACACCCCTTCTCCAAACCTGCTCCTCTGCTCTCTCCCTGGCAGCCCTGAGGGTTTGGCTCTGAGGCTAAACCAGCGGAGGACTTTGAGAGCTCTCAGTGCTGCTGTGCCACAGTGCTGGCTGTGGAGGTGGGGCCAGCCCGGGCACAGCCCCTGCCCGGTGCCAGGCTGTGCCTCACCTGCACAAACCCTCGTGCTCTGGGGTGTGAGGCAGCCAGCACCGAGACACATACAGGGGCTAAGGAAATAGCTACAGTGTGCATAATATTAATAATGATAGATCCACTGTATTGGTGGCTGCTCTTGATTTTCAGCTTTGACAGGTCGTTATTAAAGGACCAGACATGTTTTAGAAATGGTGAGTGTAAACATTACTTCACCTCTTTGCTATGAGTACTTGGTGGAGCTCTGCTCCCTCTTCTTTTTATTTTTTTCTTTTTCCTTAAGAAAAGAGGAATGTTTTCTCTTTGTGAATAGGTGTAAAGTACAAGCTTGTGCCAAGATGCCTGGTATTTGGCCTCCTCACATGCTTGCAGGGCATGGGCTGCATGTAAAGCAGGACGAGTGTAGAGAGTTGGGACAATGGATATTGGGGAGTAATTGAGAGATTAAAAAGAAATCTCAGACATTGCAGGGAGACAAAGATTATAATGAAAATAAAGGGAAGGTATAAGGGCAAACCTTTGTAGGGCAAGAGAAGCATTGCGCTTTTTTTTTTTTTTTTTTTTTTGAGGGTCAAACCCAGTCATGCAGCTTTTCTTTGTTTCTTGGCATGTGTGTACTTTTAGCATAACAGGGCCATTGTGGTGGAGCTTTTTTGGTAAGAAGTTAAAACAAAAATCTATAGTGCTACTGTACCATTCTTCCTGTCCTCTTCATCCTTCTCTTCACATTGTTCAGTTCTCTGCGGGAGAGTGATGGAGGGGAAAAAGCTGATGACACCTACATGGTTTTCATCTCTCTGTATCAATCTCCTCATTTCCATTATTATTATTTGAAACCCAGAGAACTGTTTTCTAAACGACTCAGACTTGAGGCCAGTTTGAAACTTCACATTAAGCAAGTGAACAAAATCTCCTCTGTTTTGTGGCTTAGTGCAGTAAATAGATGTTCCAGTTTGCTGCTGCCCTGGGATGTGCTGCGGTCCTTGATCAGGCTGAACAACCCCGGCCTGGCAGGAGTTCAGGGGAGCTGGAGCTCAGGAATGACACCCTCCTGGGACAGGACAGGGAGGCAGGAGGCACTGGGTCAGAGCAGTAACTGGAATCAGAAACTGAAAAAGAATTGAAGCTGGGAACTCATCTGTGCACTGATGGCACACGGATTGTAAGGGACCTCTGTCCACCTCTGACACTGCAAGTGGCCTTAGAAGGAAATTTAGCTGATTTACCAATTCCTAAATAGAAAAACATTTTCAGAATTCTTGACTTCTGTCATAATTTCTAAATAGAATTCCCCCCCACACACACAAATGAGCATTAGAAAAACTTTCCAGGTGAACAAATCATCTTTTACTTCAGAAGAATATAACTTTAGAAACACTAATGTTTGTTTGAAATACCTTACTTTTAAAGGGATTTCACTACTGTTGAACACTCTGTTACCCCACTTCTTAGGAAGAATAAATAGGAATATGTCATATTAGATTCTGTCCCAGTGCAATAGACTTCGCAGCTATTTTAAATAAAAACTAGTACAAATATAAACAAATAAAAATTGCTCCCAAGTGTATCTGAACCAGACTTAATGTTTACAATTTATTTTGCATAAAAATTATTAAACTTCTAAAACCTTGGGAGTTTTTCATAAATTAATTATATGCCTAACCTTGGAACGTAAAAGAAATAATTATTTAGACTACTGTAATATAATGCATGTTGTGCTGTACTGTTGACACTTTGTGTTTCAACAAAAAAGGGATGCAACACTGAAATCCCAAATTTTCCAGAACATTTGTAGGAACCCTGAAAATAATTTTTGTTTCCTACTGAAAACAACCATGAAATTTATTTACTTACAAAACAGAAACCCACGTTTTATGTAGCTGCATTAGTAAGTACAATAAAGATGTTTTTAAAAGAAATTCCTGCCTTGTATGAAGGCTTAGAGAAGGCTCCAGGGAGACCTTATGTGACCTTACAATACATAAACATGGCTTATAAGAAAGATGGTGATGGACTTTTTAGAGCATCTGTGGTGATTGGACAAGGAGTAATTGTTTTAAATTAAAATAAGGTCACTCCAGACTAGATAAAAGGAAGAAATTTTTCCCAGTGAAGGTGGTGAAACACCAGCACAGGTTGCCCAGAGAGGTGGTGGAAACATCCCTGGAAACACTGAAGGTCGGGCTGGATGGGGCTCTGAGACACCTGATCTCACTGAAGATGTCCCTGCTCAGTGCAGGGGGCTGGACTTGATGACCTTTAAAGGTCCCTTCCAAGCCATTCTGTGATTCTAGGAATTATTTTTGGAAGTTGGGATGAGTTTCCCGAAAGATCTATAACTCCTATTTTGGATTTGGTTTTCATGTATGAATATTTGGCCCTTTGGGATAGAAAATGAGGACTGGCTGGTGTCCAGATGTCACTGGGATGTGTTAATTTTATTTATTTGAAATAGTCACTAGTGGGATGCAGACCAGGACACTCCTTCATGCTCATGAAGCTTCACAAGGTTGCTGCTGTTCCCTGCTCATCTTGTTAACCCTGCTGGGGGTGGGAACACGAGGGGCTGAGCCCTTCCTTTCTCCTGGGATTTGGGCAATATCCACCCTGCCCAAGGGTAGGAAGGTGTATGAGGAACAGGCCGTTTCCAGGAAGTGTTTTTCCAACATGGTGCAGTCTGGAGCAGCCACCTGCGGTCTCACACGCACCAACACACTGCCTTCCCTCACTTCCCTGTGGGAGCACCACAGGATTGGCATCAGTTGGTGGGGATGGCATAGAAATAATTTTGTCAGAGGTCTGCTAATCTGACAGAGATCTCTCATTTTCCAGAAGGCTCCTCAGAAAAGCCCAGCTCGACTCTGGGGGCTGACAGGCGTCAGGAAGGGGAGGTCACGGCTCGCTGCCTCTATGGAATTCCTTGAAGATATTGCTGCTCAGGAGATGTGAGGGACAAACTGTAAAGATGGGACCTGATGCTTGCAAAGTGGGTCTAAAAAGGATGGTGTGCTTTATCTCTACCCTTTTTAAATGCCTCTTTTAAAGCTATTTGTGTCACTCTGCATTTACAAAGTGCAGCCACAGCCAGTGCTGCGAGCACCACTGATGAGATCTCATAAAAATGACTTCAGTGGTGTGCCATGAGTGAGTTTTTCCAGATTAATAGTGACAAATACTGCCAGGAAATCGGGCCTGATAGCAGAGCATGAAGTTGCAACAGTTCATAGTCATTTGAAAACTTCACCAGAAGAAATCATTTAAATTCCTTTTTGTATCTGTATCCACAATAAAGACATCCAGGGACAAGAATGAGAGATTAAAATACTACTTGGAAGAATAGATCGTCCAGATTTGCATGTCTGAGTAAACAGATCAGCTTCAGATTGTTTTCTGGAAGACTCGGAACTGGAGAAGCTGTAACCTCTGTAATGCCACCCCTTCCTCCTCGGGGAGTCCCTCAGCAACTGCTCCGGGGGCTTCACATTCCACAGATGGAAAGGGGGTCAGGTCCCAGGGGCAGCCCCAGCCCTGTGTGCTGCCCTTGCTGGAGCCACACAGACCTGGGGAATGTTACCTGGAGGTTGAGGTGATTCCTTTTCACAGCAAGTTCCACCCCCAACATCACTGAATGCTGAAGGACAGCCCATGAGTCCAGGAGGAGGAGGCAATGTCCCGCCTCTGCTTGTTTCTAATTTCTCACCTTCACACACCTAGAGAATGGGGACCATTTTCAGAGCCTGCTGCACAGTAGGTTTGCCAGGGAACGATGAAATGTGACCCCCAGGAGTGATTTTTGCCCATTCTGGCATCTTTGTGAATATGGTATTTACTGTTAGGATTGTGCAGTTTTAGTCAGAGGGCAAATTTGGGGAATGCCAGAGTAGAGAACAACCTCACCGTGTCTGTGATGGGATGAAGTATGGGCAGCCACCTGAGGGGGTAGGACCTCGAGGGCTCTAGAGGTAGCAAAGGGTCCTGCTTGGCAGCTGGACCAACCACAATGTATGTTTGCTCCAGAAAAAAATGTAAAAACCTCTAGGATATGATGATGGCAGAGGGGAGAGAGTGAAATTAATAAAACTTTCTCATCACCACATGTCAGACGAGAGGAAAAAAGGTGGAAAAAATGAGGGTAGAGCTCTGTATTTCAGGTTTCCACCTGCCAATTCCATTTGTACAGACCAGACACCTCCTTTACAATTGTGGGTTTGATAAGGTCCAGCACAGCTGTTTTGCTGTTGGTTTTTTTTTTAAACTTGCATGGCATTAATAAACCTTTTGCTAAAGAAATCATGCCAGAAATAGTTTTTTTGCCATTGCTTTATCAGTCCCCTTATAACTTCTAAATTTTGAGCCAACTTCTAACCAAATTTGGTTATTCTTAAAGTGATGTGAAAATAGCTGGGCAGAAAGGAACTTTAACTTTTTCTGAGGGAAAGAACTGTATTCATTAGAGAATCCTCCGAGGACTTCAATCTTGGGACATAAAAATCTATGACAAATAATACTTTATTTTGCTGCTTAAAGAGCTATTTGTGTTAACATCTTAACAAGATCTTTAAAATGTTACATTTAAAGAGAACTGTGTCTATAATTTTGAGGCTATTAATCCCTTGTGCTACAAATGTTTATGTGCAGGACTGGTCTTGGCAGATCATTAGGCTCATTAATTTCTTTAAAGCTCTTCCCCATTAAGCCCATGCATAAATACTTGCAATATCAGGTCTTTGCTGAAGCTAAATAAATGCTAAAAAGAGCTCTTTACTGTGGCTGGAATAAAATGTTTTCAGTGATTCTGTATCATGTCCTCCAGGATTGGTTTTTTTTTTTTAATGGAAAGGAAAAAATGGTGACATTCAGCTTGCCCATGATACAGAGATATGAGGGGATAAGTAGGGTTATTGACCCTCTTCTCCAGCATAGTATAGCTGGAAAAAACAAACTCTGTATAAATTAGATAAAGAACTTTGATTTTATGAATTATGGTGATAGGAAAATGCCTGCAAAGTGCAATTCTGTTTACATAGTTTAAAAAAATTGATAAATGTTCTATGGCTTATTTACACAAGGGAGTTGAAGCTGAATCAAATGGTAAAAAAAAAAGGCAACACAGTTGCTCTTGATTATTTAGAAAATAGGAAAAAATACCACACTGATGTCAGACTGGCACTGTTTTTCAAGACTTAAATTAGCATTGAACAGTCTGTTCTGGGAGCCCGTGGGTTTAGTACATTTTTTTTCCACCGCAGGCAGCACTGGGCATTGCTCTCCTTGCTTCGAGTACTGGGGCTGCTCAGTCAGGAATGCAAAACTAAACCCAACAACAGGGAGGAGGAATTATTGGGATTGTTTACAAATTTGGATTTGCATGAGGGAGCGGAGATGTTGACAGTTACACTTTAGGAATCGAGCTACCACAGCTGGATAAACATGTATTGGATATCTCAAGGCCTCGCTCCCTCCCACCCCCATGGCAGAGAATGAACCAAATGCAAGTCCAAGCTAATCTGAAAAATAATAGAGCAGCTTTCAACAAAACCTATTTATCTATGAGGTCAAAAAGCCTCAGCCCAGTTCCACTCCTAGACAGGCTCTTCTCGACAGCCCCGTCATCCTATCTCGGGGCCGGGAGCTGTGGAGTTACAGACCACCCAGGACTATTGCTCCCACAAGGCAGTGATAGTGCTGCTATGATTTCACTGCCTACAGACTTGAACTAACATTTAATAGCTTGTGTAGCCATGGGAAACCCACTGCATTGTTGTGTTTTATGGATCACTTTTCCTGGATGCTTTTTAGTCACCGATAAAACCGCGTTGGTTGGTTGATTGGAAAAGTAAAGAGGAATTATAAGAAAAGAAAGGGAGAAACAAACTTAAGCAAAGGTGTGATTAATAAACAGTTTTATCTTCTTGGGCTTCAGTATGTTGACATACCAGACTTCTGTCAAACTTGGTATAGAAGGACATAGTGTTTTTTATGGTAAAATCATAACAGTCTGTTCTCTGGAATGAAAACGTGAATGAATCCCAAATGCAAAGTGCTCTACGTTTTCTAAATCTGTAGACAAACCTTCTGGGGCCTTTAGGGGCATCAGCAATATAAGTAAGTCCAAGTGCAGGCTACAGGAAATAAGCCCTTGTGAAAGCTGCACTGACCTTGTGTTGAGAAAGGTTTGTAGAAATAACTTCCCATAAACCTATTCCAACTGCTGAATGATTTTCAAGTTGATGGTCCATTCCCTATGTAGGTCTGTTTAAAGAAAACAACAAAAACAAACCAAACCAAACCTAAACACAAACCCTAAATAAACTTGAGAATGTTTTTGTGGAGGTTGGGTTTCTATTCTTGCTTCCTCAAGTCAAATGAAATTCTGCCATAGGTTTGAATGGGAGCAGATTTGCTTGAAGAAAGGAGCAGCTTTCCTGGGAAAATATTTGTACACATGGAGATCTGTTTGTGTAAGTGCTGATTTGCATATTCAAGTGCCTGTTTGCATAAGGAAATATATTTGAGCTCAGCTGTCCATAAACACTGCAAGGTGCAAGGTTTGAGATAGTTTGTTACCATCCAAGTGTAGCTCAAAGTAATAAATATGATCTCCTTTGTCTTTTTCTTTTTGGCCTCCAAGCTCCCTCACATCCCCAATCCAATAAGATGCTTAGGAATTATGTTGCTTTCCTGGTAAATCTTTGATATCTACAAATAGCTTTTTGTTACAGTCATGCAGACATGAGGAATGTTACCTAGTAGGTTGAGATGAATATTTTTATATCATGTTCCACTGTGGGTAATTAATTGGTAAATAATCAATGTGCTTTCTCTTTTTTGAGTTGTTGTGTTGGGTTTTGTTTTGTTTGGATGGTATGGTTGATGTTTGGGGTTTTTTTCAGTGCGTTAGGATGTGGTGACTCACATCTGTATGTTTGTGGTGGGTTTGGAGGGAGCATTTTGTTTGTTTCCTTGGACACATTTTCAGTTCTGGATACTGAAGTCACATCTAGTACCAAATGGGAATGGTGCCATCATTGTCTTCCCAAGAAGTTCCCAGATTTGTGACTGCAGTTCTACTCTCTGAGCTGTAATTTCGCATGAGCAAAAATACCACCAAAAGGATCAGCTTGACCTGAATTCCTGCCAGGTCCTCCATGGCCACACTGGTGTCATGATCCCTGCTGTCTGAGCACTTCCTTTAAAATCTGCTTTCTGGGGGTTATTAGCTCTGGTGTGGGGAGAAGCACACATGGAGGAGGAAGAGCAGGAGGAGGTGGGGAGGGCTCTGATGTTTCCCTCCCAGATCCTTCAAGTGACTTTGATGCCAAGTACTCTCAGAATTCAGAATCCTTCGTTGTTCTCAGTGGTTATAAAGGTGAATATCAGACATCATACACTTTTTAGATGAACTAATCTCTTGGAAAAAGAGATGAATGTCAGCTGCAGATTGTCAATAATGCTTCTGTTTGGCTAGAAATGCTTCATTTCTATCAGCACACTGAACTAAAGCTGGCTTTCCTCAGTCAGTGTGATCTGCTTTGAGTGTTGCAGCTCTTGTTTACTGTCTTGTTACACATAAACCTGCTCATGGATTCAGAGATTTTTGTGTGATTTTCTTTTTTGATTAAATCATTTTAGTCAGAGATTTTTTTGGGGTTTTTTTTTCCCCTTTCTTGTTTTGTAAACCACAGAGAAATGTCCCACTCCCCCTGTTGTTGTTGTGAATTCCTTGAGCAGCATGCCAGCAGAATGTGGTGTCACAGAAACATCTCTTCCCTTCTGAGCAGATGGGTTTCACAGCCAGAAGTGTGTGGGTTTGGTGTGCTGTTCTCGGCAGCCTGAGTCATGTAGCCCAGGAACAGGGCTCCTCTGCTCCCTCCATTTGGCAGCACGTGGCCCTCATAACCTCTATGCAAATTGGAAAAAACTTGTGTGTTTTTCCAAAAACTGGTTTGTGCTGTGACACACTTCTTGGTCTGATCTTCAGAGAGAACTCTGAAGCCTTTCCCTGTTTCATTTTCTGGATGAAGAAGGTTTTTTGTTGAAGAAAGACCCAGTTACTTGGTCTTGTCTGAAAACTGGCCCAAGTGCTTTCCTGGGATAACGTGGCATCTCCCTCCCCAGTGATGGGATCCCCCAGGATCAGACAAAGCATCATCTGGAAGAGCAGCTCGTTTTTCTCCCCCCAACCCCAAGGTCATACAAACATAATGGGTTCAAGTTTGGGGTTTGTTTCTTTCCTTGGTTTTGTTGTTGTTGTGGTTTTTTTCCTGATGGGGTTGACGGAGCCCTTCATTACAATGAGCTGCTCCTGCTGTTGATTTCTCATTGTCAAAGCAGTCCATGGCTCTTACCTTGGACATGAATCCCATCCTTGTGGGGCAGAGCTGAGGAGCTTTGAAGGAGCAGAGTGATAGTTGCAAACTGTGCAAGGCCAGGCAGGAAGCACGGGGATGTGTGACAGCAGACACACATTGTGTCCTCTCCTGGTTGGGAAGCACCAGTGTGGGTCCAAGGAAGGGAATGTGCTGCCCTGCTGAGGTATCCAAGGATAATAAAGTCCTAACCGTAGGTCCATAGGGGATATTGCACTTCTACCAGAGACCCAAACATAGAGAATCAGCTTTTTTAATGTTATAGAAGTTAAGTTTTGATTTAAATGAGATCTTGGACATTAAATTAAACCACCATGCAACTCCAACTATATGATCTCTATGTCATTTACTCCTGCGAACTATTTTAGTGCTTTTCCTTCTAAAAACCAGGCTTGGCCTTGGGAAGGAACTATCTTCAGAAATCTGCTGCTTATCTTGTAACCATAAGAGATGCAAGCATGGATCTCAGTTGACTTTCAAGTCACATGAAAGAGTCCAAAATATTTGCAATGAAATGTTCTGCTAGGAAACAGCTTTCAAAATTCCATGTGATGATGGAAAACAATCTGTCTTGCCAAAACTTTCCCTACATGTTTAACAGGATTTTAGTTTACAAAGTCTATTTCCTATCCTACTTAATAGAACAGCTGCATTTGGAATGCAAGGTGACTTCAGGTTTTGCTGTGTGGAAAAACTGTATTCAAACACTCCCTCAGTAAATGTGACTTTGTTATGTTTCTCTGTTTGCCAAATGTCATACTATTTCTTTACTAATATTTGTGTTTTGGTGGTTTCAGCGTTTCATCTCAGTCACATCAATACCTGAGAAATGGCCACGTAAATGTGAAATCTGAAATTTAGTTTTGATGCAAGATAATAATATAATCTTAAGAATATATCTTTAATATATCATAAAATATTTTGAAAGTATGGAGAGAGTGTGTTCATCAGCTCTTTTAAAGCCCAATATCCTCTTTTTTTTCCTGAATAAAAGTTAATTGTATTAAACACATGGTGGGTCTGTGTTGGGCACTGTCCCTCGTGCAAAGAGTGCACTCCCAAGGAATGCACCGATCCAAGGGTTCATTTTAAGATTCATGGTAAAAGGCCCTTTCTAACTTTTAAACTAAGATTTTTGCCCCAGTTTTGCTTGTGCATGTGGATTTTATCCAGTGATTCTCCATGGTCAGCAACATAGAAATTTGCCAGTCTCCTAAGTATTATAAATATTCTGCTATGAGCTTTTGTATCCAAGATAATGACTTTTCACACAGCAAAATTCAAAGTGATGTGACCACAGGGAGCAGAGAGAGGAGATAAATGCTAAGATTAGAGATTGTCAGACTATTTTGGGCTGAACAAAATGTTATGGAAATGTATCACTTACAGGAACATCTCTGGGACCAGGAGTTGGAGGAGAAAATACTGGGAGGAGAAAGATTGCTTGCACTTGGGACATGAGAAAACAAGTACCTACTGTGTCTGAGACAAAGCAGAGATTGTCACTGCAGGTCACTGGAGTCTGGCAAGAGAAATCTGGATTCTGGGGATGCCACATCCCAGTGCAGTGCCCAGCATCATCTCTGCTGTGCTTTTGATGGCCATCCCTGTTCGTTGAGAGGAATTGTGCCAAAGCACCCATGTCTTGTAGGACTTCTGTTCCTAATGCTATGTGGGATCAGGGGAAAAGAAAAAAGCAGAGCAGGATGCAGATATTTGTGGTTGCCACAGAAGAGTCTCGTTGTCCTTGATCTGTCCCTTGATCTGATTGAGTCGTGAGCTCTGGAGCTGGCTCTTCCCTGGCTGTGATTTGGGGGGGAGTTAACGGTGCTCAGCTGCTTTTTGGGAGCTCTGACTGGAATCATCTGGGTCATCCCTCTCTGCATAAGAGTCTTTCTCTCCCACAAGCCTTGTGTTCCTTGGAGTCTCCCCCACTGGAAATGTCAAGGAAGAGATTTTGTTCTGCTTTGCTGTCCCTTCTGGGAAATGACTGAGATTAGGATTACTGACCAGACTGGTTCCTGAAAGAGTGAATCTGAAGATATGAAAGGAGAAGAATTAATGCAAGAAAACAGTAAAGAAAATAGCACCAAAAAGAAATAATAGCACCAAATTTTGTACTGCAGAAAATGTTGGGATTTGTCTCAACTATGCCTTGTCAGGCTCTGTCAGCTGTCCTTGACTGAGGTAAAAAGTGGTGTGGGATGATAAAAAGAGTGTACCAGTGACTAATCATAGCTAAAAACTGTCCCAGATAAGCTCAGGAATGCTTGCCCCAGACACTCTTTTATAATTTGCTCTTTTTTGGAGGGGTTCCCTGAGATGAATGACTTGTAATGCTCTTAAATTGTCCATCCCTTGGAAGGAAAGTAAATGCACGTGTTACCCAGCCAGTTTTAAGTCGTGATTATGGTTTTAAGTGGGGCAACTCTATTTTTTGGTGGTGTTGAAGAGCCAGCTTGCAGGTTGTTGTGGTGTCATTTGCCTTCAGCCAGACACCACTCTCTGACTGGCACCCTTTAGGGATGGAGCAGCAGGGATATGCTGGTGTCCAGGGCCAGCAGTCCTGGGGAAACCCGCAGCAAGGCTTTGTCACACACAGAAACTTCCTGTGAGTCTCACTTCTAACATTTGCTGATAGTGTTACAACTTTATTGATTTGTACCAGAAATCCTTCCTCCTTAAGTGTCAGCTGTGTGATGCTCACACGTGGTTTGTGAGGGTCTCTGCTAGTGGGGAAGAAGATCTTGACCTTGGTTAAACTTCACTCAGAGTTTGCCCACTGCAATAGTCCTTGTGTCCCCTTGACTGGCTCTCTTTTACCCTCATCATTGTTCTTAGGGAGGGAATAAATGTCCCGTGCAAAACATCCTCTTGGTTATTTCACAAGCATTGCTGGGGATACTGTCGTGGGAAGTACAGTCCTTACCTGGAATTCTGCAAGGAAAACCCACATAGACCTTGTGTAGTAGTTCAGTTCATTCAGAAACCCCACTACAGTTATGTTTCTTAAGTAGAAGTCCTATGTTAGACAAAGTTGGATTTATATAAGTACTAAATATTATATGTTTACACATCCAGAGGTGTTTTTTTCTCCCTCTCCTCAGACATCTCTTTCTAAATCTTTTCCTAGTGTCCACCACCAGAGAGTCCATCAGCACACAGACATGGACAAATTATTTCTTGTGATACCCCTGGGAGATGGAAACAGGGGAGAGAACCTCCTGTTTCAGCTCTGTGGATGGATTACTGGGGATTGAGCAAATTGCTCGAAGAAAGACAGTGAGAGAAGGCAGGAGCAGATGTGTCCAATACTGTCCCTGTACCTACTCCTCAGCAGTGTGGGTTCAGGAACCTGCACTCTGCCTCCCTTCAAAACTTTAAACTGTGTCAGCACACCAGGCATCTGTGGGATCCACAAAAAGACTTGGAAACAAATGTCTCTTTGCACTTTGAGCCCTACTCATTTTGGAAATCCCAACTTTGGAAATTTGTTCTGCACAGAATTGGAGAGAGGCTCAAGTTTCAAAGGGCAGTTTTCATCTTTTTTTTTGTCATTTTGTTGACTCTTCAGCTCTGAGGTTTGCTGTTGGCTTGCATGTAGCCATAATAAGATTGCAGAGAATTCTTTTCAGTACATGTACAGGCCTGGGCAAAATGTCCTGCAACATAATGGGAGGTTTTTTCCTGAGAGAAAGAGTTCTTACTGCTCCTCATGGAAAACTTAATAGCAGTTCTTAGGAATGAAGCTGTTTCATCTATTTAATTTCTTTCAGAATATCAGCTTGATAGGTTTACTTGTGGAGCTGCAGTACTTTCTTGGTCCTGAGTGTAAATACAGCCCATACATCCTCTTTCCCAGTGGAACTCTGTGACCATGGTTGTGAGCTGTTGTTTGTCCACTTAGCTCCTTATGAGGAATGCTGGGTACAAATGCTGCTGTCCCTGAGTCAGTTCTCTGCTGGCCAGAGCCCTGTAACCCATGTTTGGCTTTGTTTGGATGGGTATGTGTTTAATATTACCTGGATAAGTCTACAGATCAACAGCTTTATTGCTGCCTGGATTCCAGCAAGTCTTTCTTTTCCCAGAGAGAGATGGGAAGAGGAGATGAGAGAGATGAGAAATGAGGAGGCCTAGTTCCTACAAGAAACTGTTCATATAGTTAAAATTAGCAGTTGGGCTTCTGCTCAGAAATTATTTACCCACTGTCAAATACTCACCAGTGATGCTTTGACCCATGAACAGGACATCCCTGGGACCTTTCCTAAACTCTTCTCTTTAACAATGATTTTTTTTTTAACTTCATAAAAACATCTACATAGTTTCAATTTATAGAGTGCCTTCAGAAGGTTGAGCAGACAGAAATAAATAAAACCCAGTATGGAGTGGGGGTGTGTATTTGGAAATTACTGATTGTACCTTTCCATTTTGTCTCCAGGCTTTCCCACTCAGCCTTGGGGCACACCACTGATTCCTGCACAATAAGCCATGATGTGCACATGCAGTCTGTACCTGTACCCTCAGAGACAACCAGGTGGGAGATGTGGGAGACTTTTTCCCAGGAAATAACCAGAGTATTCTGCTGGATTACCAGAAATATCCCATTTCCAAAAAGTTACAGTAGGTAATATAACCTTTTGGTGCTTTTGGCAATATGATCATATTGCTGTGCTACAAGCAAAGGAAGAAAACAGTAAACACATAGTTCAGGTCAGCAAAGGTTTGTGCATGGACAGAGAGGGTCCCCTGGGTGGAAACAAGGTTCAGCATTGCTGACCTTGCTGAGGAGGCAGGCTGTGGGCTCACTGTCACCTCCAGGAGGGACAGTGCACCAGGAGCTGAAGGGAAGAGAAGGGCTGGGGCTGGGCCCTGGAAACGAGTGATGATGGCAATTGTCAGCAAGGACCTTCAGGCACAGTCACGTGAGCAGGCAGCAGCAGTGGCTCCAGCTGATCTGGCTGGCAGGTTTTGGCAGCCCTGGCATGGGCACAGGGCTGGGCTCCTCCCGAGGGCAGGCAGAGGTGCTGGGAGAGGAGCAATCAGGTGTCTGTCACAGCTACCTTGGCCCATCTCTCCTGCACAAAGGGATCTGTGCCAGAGCAAGGCTGTTTGATCTGGCTCCAGTGTGCATGGCACAGAATAACAGACACAATAGCTGGAAAATAATGCAGGCAGGCACCTGAGCACAGAGCCTTGAAACTCTTAAAACCTCAACTGGAGTCTGACTCAGCAACTGAAATCCTTGTAAATGCAGCTCATTTCTTGAGCCTGCAGTCAGTGTTCTCATGGGCTGTGCTTTCAAGTATTTAAGCTGTAGTCATAGACTTCTGTGTATACATTTGAATTCCTTTTCCTGCCCCTGTATCATTTCAGAGCCTGTGGCTATGGCAAAAACTGAATGTGGAGGGGGGTGTCCCTTAGGCTTTATTTATCTATTTATTTAAAACCCATCATGAGTGCTGTGAAGCATTCACAACTATGGAAAGACTTTGTCAGTAATCGCAGGGGGAGGGGCAGTGATGGGAAAACATGCCTTCTGATCTATTTTAGTCCTCTAAGATGGCAAAAAAATACCCAACAACTGCAAGAGTCATCTGGGAGTAGGACGTTTACTGTTTCCCCCTTGCACGCCCCCACTGCTGCTCCGGGGACTTTTAAAAGCCCCAAGTGGCTTGAAAGGTAGATGTGACATTGAGCAGGGAGTCACTGAGGGGGGACTCCCCCAGACCCCTGAGAGTAAGTGAAGTGTGTGGGGGCAGCTGCTCTGTGTCACTGCTGTCACACTGGGGCCTGGCTGGAGCAGGACGGGAGGGAGGTGCTGCTGCACAGAGCTGTCCTGCTGCTCCAACTGGGAGCTTCACCCACACCTGGTGGATGGGGAGAGTTGGACAAATACTTAATTAAATTAAATTATTAAATGTAATTATTAAATCCTTAATAATGCATTCATTCAGGCCTCTGCTTGTTTTAGATCACTGTGCTCTGCTGTGGGACTGTGAGATGTAATGAGTTATGAGTGGCAAACTCCAAGCTTGCTGTTTCTGAACACCATCCCCTTCTGAGCTCTCTGCTGCTCAGGAGATGACTGCCAGGGTTTGGTGCTCAGCAGTGGTGGTTGTTCTGGTTGCTTATGGCATGATTCATTGGCTTAAAGTTAAGCTGATACTTTGGGACTCTACCTGATATCCTGTTTTGGAGAAAGAGGGAAACCCAAAATACTCTGCTGCGTCGAGTTTGTTGTCATTGCCTTTCAGTGTTAACATGCCATTCAAGACATCTCTGATAGTCTAATTTTCTGTTTCATAGATATTATACACAGGCAAAGAACAAGAAAACATACAGGCCTCCTCATTATTTATTTTGGCTGAAGTTTAACAGGTTTGTTGGAAAAACCTTTCTTTCTTCAGGGCATAAAAGCAGGGCTGCTGCTGTGCTACAGTCATGCCAAAGGGCTTTGCTGGCATTACATACATAAACGAAGATTTGGGATGAATTTTACTCTTTGGGTTAGTGTTGCTGTTTCTTACTTTGTACATTGTCTTTGTACATTGTCTTTGTACATTGCCTTTGTACATTAAGTCTACATTGTACACTTAATCATCAAACAGAATAACTAAAAGACTATCTGACTCTTAATTACAAGTGAAGAGCAGAGTTGTAGGAACTTTTGTGGGTTTGGCCAAAAGGAACGTTTGTCTTTAATGTTCAGCATTAAAAATGACACGTTAAGGAATCTTTTAATTTTTGCTGGTTTGAGAAATGAGGCAAACAGAAAAAAAATCCCAATGAAATCAACTGCCAAAAAATAAGCTGACCATGGATTAAATTCAATAGTACAGGAGAATTAACCTTCCAAACTCCATTTGAAAAATGTTTCTCCCATTCAAGGCAGAGCTGGATTGCTTGTGGTTATACTTTATTATGTAACCTTGTCTGGGAAATTGAGATTTGGGGGGTGGGGGGTGGGGTGTCCCATTGAAATAACTGTTAAAAATTCCTTAGAAAACCCCACGGTTGCTGTGGGAGAGCACTTGCAGGTGTCTGTCCCTGCTCACCAGCTGGAGCAAGAGCACTGGGGCCGGCACTTTCATTTAAACACTGCAACATTTAATATTTCTCTGATGTCCTTCTGATCCTTTCTCTTGAGGAACTGAATGAAAGTAAACACAGAAGACATTCAGTGATGTTCCAAAGTGCACATTTTTGGCAGCAGGGAGCTTTCTCCAGATAGCTGCCTGGGAGTTTACAAATCTGTCACATCCTCATCCATTTTGTGAACCTTCCTTGAGGCTGCACCTGCCTCCCAGATACAGATGGGAAGAGAGAGGCTGTAGATTTGTGATCCATTTGCTGATGCTTCATTAGAGCTGAAAGGAAACAGCCACATGTTAATGGGCTCAGCACAACACCTTGGGTGGCAAAACATCCTGTTGCTTGTTGGGAGGGAGCACTGGGTGAGTCAGTTGTGCTTTTTGTTGTTTTCCCCAACCTGGACTACGGGGATGTTTTTTTTTCCTGAGTGAAGCGTAACTTTCTCCAAGTTATTCTTGCTGAGAAGACAGGACAAATAGTCAAGTAATGGACACTGAGTCACTGAGTGGAGAAGGATTCCTGGCGCTGCTGTGTTTATCCTGCACTGGAGCCGACAGTGGAATAAAGAGGGCAGCAGCGAGTCACGATCCTGCAGGACCGGGCGCGAGGGAACTGGCTGTGCAGGTAACACAGCAGAAACATCTTCGGAAAGGCTTGAGTGTGAATTGTGCTAAAAACACTGGGCCAGTATTCATAAAGCACATGTTTACTGGTGAAATGTGGGCCACAGTAACTCTCTGCTCTGCAAAATTATCCAAGTGTTTGTCTACAAACACGAAGGCTTTTTTTATTACTAATATTTGGCAGATTGTCCATTGTCGTGTTAGATTCAGGCATAGAAACTGAATTAAGGCTTACTACGGGATTTTGCAAGTGAATTGATTATTATTGCAGCTCAGCAGCTCTGGAAATGCACTGAAATTCTTTTAAGAATGACAGGGTCTGTCCCTGCCTGTTCCTGTCTGCAGGACAGTTTTGTCACTGGCCACTCCAGGCTCGCTGGGTGACGAGACTGTCCCAGGAAGATTGCAGCTCCTTTGGTTTTAAAGTTCCCCTAGTCGCAGATACAACCAGTTTGATGTGAGCAGCCCTTACTGATGGAACTGAATGCTCTGAAAGGATGGAGGGCATGGAAAGGCTCATTTCTTGGTAACAGCTTTTAGTCAGCCAGAAACACAAAACCAGACTGGTGGAGTCTGGATTTGGATCCTTGGATGCAGATGCTTTTATAGCCCCTCTGGCTTCAGTCAGACCTACCACATAGGTACAGATCTGTGAGGAATCAACTACTCGTGTTCTCCTTGCCACACTTTTGAGAGGGATCTCCTGACCAACTGTGTCCCTATGGGCTTTATTAAGAAACACCTGAACATAAGTATTTACATCCATAAAACACATATGTATGCTCTAAAACAGAAATGCTCACTAATTCTATTTGAAGGCATCCCTTCAAGGCTGGCAGTGGACATAGAGCACCAACTATTTTTTACAAATTCTAGTACCTGTTTCTGGTGGGAATAGAATAGAGACAGCCCAGAAAGACTTTAGGGTAAGGCCTGAATGCTTCCAAATGTAGTTCATGATGTAGCCTCAGAGAGGCAAAGGTTGCTTTACAGATACAGAAGGCATCTGTACAACTGCAAGGCATTTCTTCACTAACAAAGAATTAGTTATTTGCAAATAACTGTTGGGTTTTATCAGCTCTTCTCCCTTTTTCATGGCAGGAACAATTTGCTAAAATAGTTTAAATAGTTTGAGGCAGCCTAATGCTTTACAACAAGTATTTGTGATACTCTCTGCTGTGCAGTCCATCTTCACAGCAATTCACAACAATACATTTCGTTCCTTCCCCTGCTTGTTCCTGCACAAGTCTCCTGATAAAAGCCTGAGTTTATCTGGGAAGGTACCAATATATGTCTCTTTCACACCTAGCTAAATAATTTTTCACATGGCTTCTTTAAAAGCCTTTGGCTTTATCAGTGGAAAAAATGCTTGGAAAGGAGAGATTTGGTACTTAAATTAGTTCTATCAGCACTCTTTTTTTTTCCTTTTTTCTTTTTTTTTCTTTCTTTTTTTTTTTTTTGGTTGGCTGGGACTTGTTCTCACAGAACTTCAAGCTGGATTATTTGTGTTAAACTTCCTGACTGAATTCCGAACAAGTCATCTTTCCCCACAACGCTGACCTTTAGTACGAGGCAAATATAATTTTAATTTGTTTCAAGTTTCCCTTATAAGCAAGAGAACAAGAAACCATACCCCTCTAAGACCTGGTTAGCTAGCTGCATGGTAAAATGTTTTCAGATTCTAAGGGGGAAAAAACCCCAATCCAGTTGGATATTCCAAACTGCCATCCAAGTGGCATGGTTGGGGTTAGCTCTACCGCCTTCCCAGGAACTAGTCTAAAAGCTATGGAGAATACTGGCTTCAAAGAAAGGTATGAAGTAACTAACCCGTTTTTGATCAGGGTTATGCCCTGATGGAGGCATTGCAGGGCAAATTCCAGGCTCCTGTTGGTGGTCTGTGGCCGTGGTGGGGGCAGAGGTGCTGCCCAAGCTGTAGTTTGCTGAGGACGTCAGGCCACCCCCTTGCACTGCCGCTGCCCCAGTGTCCTGCTGGCACAATCACCTGGTCACCCGTGCAGGGAGCAGGAACCAGGCAATGGAGCTGCCTGAATGCAAACCTTTTTTTTTTTCTGTCTTTCTTTTTTCCTTCTCTGGAATAGTTTTAAAGCAGACTGGTTCCCTGCTCTGCTCCTCTGCCTGTGCTACCACAGGAGGAGGGCAATGTAGGAACAAGTGACTTGGAAGGAGCATCCTATGCTTTCATTTTCCAGCCATGATGAGATGGGAGGACAGGCAGTCTCAGTCCTGTCATGGCAAGGAATTGCTGGGGAATGAGATGGATTTGACTGAAGCAAATCTTGGTAGTTCCCTGTCAGGAACTACCCTGTTAGGTAGTTCCCTGTTTGGTAAGACAGAGGGCCAACAGTGGGGTGGGCAGCTTGGATACCCTTAAAAATAAGTAAGACCTGCTTAACCCAGCAGCAGAGAAATGCCACAGACAAGAGCCATGGGAGAATCCAGAGTCGTATCTGTTGTGGGGTGCCTTCCTTTGTCTCTATCAGGATAAAAGCACATTTCCTGGGCAGTTCACCAGCTGTTTTGTTCTCACACTTGCTGCTGCCCATAACTGGAAATGCACATTCATGACTTTTGCAGAGACTCACCTTTTGTTCCTCCTTGCTGCACACTTGGTCTCAAATGCACTTATGGGACTGCAGAGGACAGTGACAGATGTGGGGAGGTGATTTTTTCCCAGCACTAGGTGGCTGTGTGGCATTCTGCAGTGTGCTGTGCACAAACATTTTAAAAATTGGGAAGTGGGCCATTCTCATGGAAAGAAAGGCTTCTGTTTTCACACCTCTTCTTCAGTATGATCTTGTTGATGTTAGGAAAGCAAGGAATGAAGGCATTTTATTTGTCACTGGCTGCAGACACCCTTATCTCTGTGGAGCAGAGGTGGGCATGGAGCCCACCACAGAAGTGACCCTGGTGACTGGGCTGTGATTGCTGCAGTTGGCTGGTGGTGCTGCTGCTGCTTTTTGCTTAGAGGCTTGAATATGAGCATTAAAGGGAGAGTCTGCATGTGTAATATCTGGTCCTGATCCTTCCAATGCTCATGGTACTTGGAGGCCATGGGGTGCTCCACGTGGGACATGAGGAGGGTCAGGTGGAGGGTGTCCACTCCCCAGGGGACACAGGGTGGTGGGTGGGTCCCTGACTTCTGGTGATCCTCAGGTGCCCTGATGTGCCAAGCTTTGCTGATGAACCAAGCTTGGAGAGGATTAAGTTGTCCTAAGACCTGGCTGTGCCCCTGGGCTGAGTGGCTTTGCCAAGGCCAACAGTCCCCCTCAGGAGCCACGCTCAGCTGTTGTTTTTTCATGAAGCCCAGCCTGGAGAAGCAATTAGTCTCCAAATGAAAGGCAGGCTGTTGTTTTCCTCACCTCTCGCAGCACTGTCTTCTCTCCTTGCTCTTTCCTCAGCCATGATTTAGTCTCTGTGCGTTCCCCTGCCCATTCCCTGCCCTCTCATGAGCAAACAACAAGAACTAGGTTTTGGCTTAAACATAAATATAAAATCCTGGTGCAGTGGCTTGTGGATCCCACGTGCAGAAAGGCTGATGCAGCAGGGATTTGGCCACGCTCAGTTATTCCTTTGCAGTGAACAGCAGTGAAAGAACCTTTCACAACTGAGATCCTTTGTGTGTTTGAGCTTCACCTTTGGAATATTCTGTAGTGATTGGAGCTACTGGAATTTTCTTTTTTTCCAGGGCTCTCTGGAGTGTAGATCATGCAACCCCACACTGAAAACCACAATGACACAGGGCATTTATTTTACATTTTCATGGTGGCACATCCAGTGTGATGATATGTATTTTTAAGAGAAGAGGCCTTGCTGAGGATTAAAGATCTTGGGATGTTCAAAGCTGCTGTAAATGCATAAGGTGAGATACCTAATGAATTACAAGGTCTGCTAAAATCAAATTGTTTGTTAAACCACTAAGTCTAGGGCACAATAATACGTTAGGTCTCCATTGTGCTGGGTACTGTATGTGGGTAGCAAAAGGCTGGTTTAGGCCTCCAGATGTTTTTTGTAACTGCTGAAATTCTTAAATGATGTCACTTTGCAGCCTTGTTTCATGCTTGCTTTCTCTGAATGCTCTTGAATGAAGATCCCCAGGACATAAGAGTAATGTGCAGGAGTATTTGTCCCCAGGATTTTGCACAGTTGATCAGACGTGAAAAGGAGACGCTGCAGTGACTCATCTGACCTTGCAGACCCAAGACTCCGAGTGCAGACAGTGGGCTCTGCTAAGGTCCCCATCCCAGGAATGCAAAGCATTCCAGAAACTTTCCTCAACAATTCTAGATAGTGGCCAGCAATTTTCTCACCAATGTTATGTAAAATGGACAGAGAAAGCAAAAGACTAATTGGGGAAATTATTGCAAACTGCTTATGAAATCCCTTTAATTTACACTTAGCAACACAAACCCACGGCAGGAATGGTACTGCTAAGGATGGCTGAAATATATTTTTTTTTATGTTTTTATTTTTAATAAGGGTAGCTTTCAGTGCTACATATAGGAATTCTTCTTATAGTAGAACTGCTGCTGTGTTAGGCCAGGAAGATTTTGGCAATACTGAAAGATTTGCTAGTGTTTACTCATAAACTTGTAGAATTGCAAGACTGTCTTCCTTATAATTAAAAACAGCTTTTTGCCCTCAGAAACTTACTGTCCAAATTTCAGTGGGATAGATGGGTACAGGTGGTGGGCATGGCGTGTCCCCAGCTCTAACTGGCAAAACTCATTTAGCCATAACAGCAGAGGAGGGTATTAGGGAGGGATTTAAAGGAGGATAATGAGGTAAATAACTTTGGAGTTCCTTCTAAATGCCAATCCTCTATAATCAGGAAGGGCCATGTAGGAGCAAGCCCCTGAGCACAGGGGGCTGGGCTGGACCTGCCGTGCCCGGGAGGGGCTGCGGGGCGGTGGGAGCTCCCCGCTGCCCGGGGAACATCCCCTGGCACTGCCAGCGAGGGGAGGGGGGGACACCCTCTGTGCTGTGCTGGTTCGTGCAGCCCAAGCCCCTTACAGAGCTCTGATTGACCGGCTTGGAATATGTTTACTGGAGAATAGTTGGGCTGGAGCTCGGGGGTTTTTTAGGGGAGTGGGGAGGTCAGTTTGTTTCAGTGTCTCATTTTCCACTGGAAGCGAACTGCCGTGTTTGCCCTCTGCAGGCAGCGGCCGAGCCCGACGGGTCTCTGGGGGCAGCGGCCCGGCCGGAAGGGGCCTGCCAGGGCTGCTCTGGGATTTGTTTGCTTTTGATTATGGGAAAAATAACCCGAGATATTTCTGTGCATGCAGAGCATTCTTAATGACTGACAAATCTGTTGTCAAGTAGGGACAAGGAGGAAGTGCCATCCTGAAAGACGGCTCAAATGTGTTTTGGAATAGGTTTAAAAAACCCAAACAAAAACTTATTTTTAGTGACTTCCAGAAGCTTCTACTACCAAAAATAAATAAAAAAAAAAATTGAGATAGCTGCACAGTTAAACCTGGCCTTGCTGTGGTGGAACTCAGTGGAGCTCATTGCAGTTCCCAGCAGAGGCAGGGCAATAGGTCTCCTCCACAGCCTCCCAGATAACCATCAGTGGTCTCCTCCAGGTGAGGAACCCAGCACAGGGGTTGTCAGGAGGAACCCAGCACAGGGGTTGTCAGGAGGAACCCAGCACAGGAGTTGTCAGGAGGAACCCAGCACAGGAGTTGTCAGGAGGAACCAAGCACAGGAGTTGTCAGGAGGAACCAAGCACAGGAGTTGTCAGGAGGAACCAAGCACAGGAGTTGTCAGGAGGAACCAAGCACAGGAGTTGTCAGGCCTTGTGGGGACATTTACACAGTGTGGGGGGATTGCTGAGTTTTTGTGCTGGCCCTCAGCTCCCATGAGCTGTCCCAACGGCTGCATGTGTCTGACCTTTACCATTAACTGAGGTATATTGGGGTGATAAAAGAACAGTTAGCCAAATAAACTGCAGTTATAGCTTTTATGGGTGAGGAGTGTAGGTAGCAAATTAACTATTCCAAGTTATAAGACATCACTAGAAGCAGTAGAACATGTCTAAAGGGACTGTAATGTTTGTTGCACCAAGACTTGCCATTTTTCCAAAAGGATTCCTGTGTGACAGTGACCACTGGCAAGGGGTCTGTGTTGAGGGTCCCCAGCCCTGTGCCATCCTCCTCTGCTCCCATGCTGAGAAATGCCCTGATAAGGAGTGGAAAAGTAAATGGTACAGAAAGCTGTGATGCTTTTTTTTCTGTTCTTTTCTGAGGTAGGAAGAAGTGAGAAAAAGGATCAGCTCCCAGGTGAGCCTGGGCACAGCCAGGTGTGGAGGAGTGCCATCACCATCCTCTTGGATGACAGTCAGCAATGCCTGCTGCAGGACACTGTGGGCTCTTTTTGCCCCATCAAAGAAGCTCTGTGGAAAAATTTTTCTGGGAGCTGTGTCCACTGTTGGAGGTAAGTGCAGTTAAACATGTGGCTTGCAGGTGCTGAAGATGTCTTGTTGCTCTCCCTGGCATTGCACCCTGCCACACAAGCCATTTTAATTTTCTTCCCTACCCTGTTGCTGTATCCATCATTACACAAAGTGTGTGAGCTTTTGAAAACTTCAGGTGAGACCAGAGCCACACCATACCTGACCTCAACAGAGCAGAATTCATCACTGCTTTATTTCCCCTGTGCCAAGCTCGGCGCACTTGACTCATGAAGCTTTCAGCTGCAGGACTGAGGTGGTAAAAGGCACAGCTTGGCACAGTGATTTTCTTTCCTGTCCTGTCTCCCTGGGGGCAGGAGGCAGCACAGCCCCTTGGTTTCACAGTGCCAGGACTGTTCACACGGGCTGGGAAATGCTGATGGCACCGTTCCCTTCCTGCGCTGGGAGCACCGAGGGGCGTCTCTGGCGTTCATTTGCCTCACCAGAGCAGAGAGTAATTAACTGATCACTTGGCTTTAACATTCCTGCCATAGCTTAAATGTGCCAAAATTTTAATGAACATGTTTTTTTTGGACAGACCACACCACTTAACCACTTGAATTACTGTAACTAACCAATGCAGCCCATGTTCTTTGAGGTGACAACTTCCCAGACATGCCATACAACTGGGAGTGTTCAAGATGTTTTTTTAAGCCATGATGCAAACCTTTGAGAATTTGTTCTTAAATGTGTTGCTGGATAGATACTTGTTTTATCATTTATCAGATCTCCTCATGGCTTCTTACTTTCCGTGCAGTTTTCAGTCTGTACCTCTCTTATGCTTTTTGTGTGAGCACAGTGATTTGTACTCTCTAATGCTGTATGTTGTCTTCTGACGGGACAGAAACCAGCAGCACAGGGACAGTGCAGGTAGTGCAAAATGAGCTAGTTCTTAGTGTATGATTTAAAAAACATGGGAACTTGGGATTGCTCACTGTTAAAATATGGTGGGAATTGTATTGAGCACTAGGATAGGATCTCAAATGAATTTTGAACAGGAAGAAAATACTTTTTGTCTTCTGACTTTTATTAAAAATTGTGGTTAACTCCATAGCTTTTAAAATGCATAATTCAGCTGCTCATAAGCCCAGTGATGGTGACTGAGGGGTGACCTGCAGTTTATTCCAGAACCCAGTTCCCTCTGTTTCGAGGGTGACATTTTCATGTCCAGCTTAGACACCCAGTGAACACTGGTATCTCCTACTCAATGTCAAGCTCTTCTCACTATTTCTAGACCTTGCTTAGTAGTTCCTCCTTCAAAGTTTCCTATCTGTAAGTTGCCCCAAGCATGAGGTTGTAGCACCAACTGGGATCCTTGTTTTAGCAAATTCAGCTAAATTCAGTGATGGCATCAAGTTGTGTGGGAGTGTTGATCTGCTGGAGGGCAGGAAGCTCTGCAGGGGGATGTGGACACACTGGATCCATGGGCTGAGGATAACAGTGTGAGGGTCATCAAGGTGTGGTGCTGGGTCCTGCACCTGGGTCACACCAACCTCTGCAGGCTGGGGCAGAGGGGCTGGAGAGCTTCTCAACAGGAATGGACGTGGGAGTGCTGTTTGACAGCTGCTAAACGTGAGCCCAGGTGTGCCCAGGTGGGCAAGAAGGGCAGTGGCACCAGGCCTGCTGCCATGGTGTGGCAGCAGGACCAGGGCAGTGACTGTCCCCGTGCTGGGCACTGCTGAGGCTGCACCTTGAGTCCCATGGTCAGTTTGGGCCCCTGACTGCAGGAAAGACCCGGAGGGGCTGGAGTGTGTCCAGGGAAGGGAACAGAGCTGGGGAAGGGTCTGGAACACCAGGAGCAGCTGAGGGAGCTGGGGGGGCTCAGCCTGGAGAAAAGGAGGCTCAGGGGGGACCTTCTGGCTCTGCAACCCCCTGACAGGAGGGGGGAGCTGGGGGGGTCGGGCTCTGCTCCCAGGGAACAAGGGACAGGAGGAGAGGGAACGGCCTCCAGCTGTGCCAGGGGAGGCTCAGGTTGGATACTGGGAAAAACAACTTTATGGAAAGGGTTGTCCAGCCTTGGCACAGGCTGCCCTGGGGAGTGTTGGAGTCCTCATTCCTGAAGGGCTTTAAAAGCTGTGCAGATGTGGCACTCGGGGACATGGCTCAGTGGTGGCCTTGGCAATGCTGGATTAATGGTTGCACTTGATGATCTCAGAGGTCTTTGCCAACATAAGCAATTCCATGATTTTTATATACACACATCTATTTTGCTTTGAGAGTGTGTGTGTGTGTTGATGGCGGTGTGTTGCATCAAATGACTTCTCATCCAACCTCATTTGTTCTAGGAGTCTGTACCCTGTGGGGACTAAAAGCTGAGTGACTGGGGTTTGAGCTGAAGACGCCTCCCCAGCCTAGTTCCCGTACTCCTCACGGTTTCCATAACTGGCCAAATGTCTCTGGTTGGGCCCTGGGATCACCTGAATCCCTGTAGCAGCCAATAGCTGCAAGGTGAGGGGTGCAGCCCTGGCCATGGCTGGGAAGGTGGAAGAGCAGGGCTGCCAAAGTCCTCCCAAAACATCTACATGCCAGATTTAGCAACCACGTGTCGTGCAACAGCTTCGTTACACCCGGGCTGTGGCTTGGCTGCCGTGCCAGGGATCCCAGCCCAGCCCTCGGAGCCGGGCCTGACTCACCCCCTTCCTGCCATGAAAGGATGGGCATTTTCCAGCATGGATTTCCTGCATGGAGGCCCACAAGGGGCACTTAATATATTTTAAGTTCTTTTCAGTCAGGCTGATTACGAGTTGGTATAAATTCTTGCTGCATTAAGACATCCTAGATTTTTATTGAGTACATTTGTGTCAACCATGTGCTAAGGCCCTGTTAAAATGCTTTGAGTTGGCCAGTCTTTGTGCCTTTTTTTTTTTCCTTCAAGGAGGGCATGAATTGCTCATTTTGAATGAATTTTTCAAAATAATGAGAGAGAAAATAGCATGGATGTGAAGGCCCTACAGAAGTGTGGTACATCTGTTTCAAAGCACCGAAGTGCAGACTGAGTGTCCCTAAAACAATTGTGGCATTTGTAACTCTTTCCATTCTGACTGCGTGAAAGAAAAATTTGCCAAAATAGCCATTGTGGGAAAAACCTCCAGTAAGTTTTATTTCCAGCTGTGAAGTCATTTGGGCTCTGCTGAGCCAGAGTGGCAGAGCTGGGGAGGCCTCTCTGATGGGAGGGTGGCAGCACACCGGAATAGCAGCTCGTGAATATTTGACTTCTGTGAGTCACTGGAGGGAAGAACATTCACAGGGAGAGCAGACTGACCAGCTTAATGGAAAGGGAAGCCACTGGACAAGAGGAAACAAGGAAGAAACTGGTTCTTGTCCTCTTTCCCCAGGTCACAGCTGGAGACAAGATGCCAGAACTGATGCACGTTCTGCCCGACAGGCCCAAGGGGTGAGGAAGGTAAATGTGACAAAGCTCCATCTGTGCCATGAAACTGGAGACAAGGAAGTGGCAAAAAGCTTCAGAAAGGTAAAATACCTAAAAAATGCATCTCTTTGATCCCATCAAAGCTCTGGGTACAGTTTCTGAATTCCTGTGACTCAGCAAGAATATGGAGAAAATTCCCCAGTCCAAGGTCCAAGTGCTTAAAGCTGTGTAAGTTCATAGCCCAGGCAAGTCTCTTCTGAACACTCCAAAAAATAACGGGAGTCTTGGAAAGCAAATGTCCCTCACTACTGACTGTCCTACATGTGAACTAGCCAGACTGGTTAAAGCTTAATTAAAACTTGCCAGAGTGGCTAAATTCCTTTCTAAGTGCAGCTGCAGAACGTTAGCTGTGGGCATATTTTAGACCTTAATTAGTAACACTTGCACTGGAGGACCAAAATCTTTCATGAATGCAGCTGCAATCAATTAATATCAGTCAGACATTTCTGTGGGCAATACCAGGCCCTCCTGAAAATTGTTTAGTGCCTATCTAGATTTAAAAAAATAAAATTCTTACGCACAACAAACTACAAAAACAAAGATAACTACAAAATGTCTTTATTGAAAAAAAGCAGATTATAGCATCTAAGGTTAAATGAAACTTCTGACTTCAATATTAAATAACTTAAGATGATAGCAAGTTGCTTCTTCTTTAGATAAATAAATCTACATTTCCCAATTTTTTTCTTCAATAATCAAGGGAATCAAACACTGAAACACAAAACCACAAGTAATTCTAAAGACTAAAAAGACAGAAGCACATTGAAAGGTTTTACAAGGATATATATACAAAAATAGTTAAACTAATGTATATTTTCAGCATGTAAACTAGTTACATGATATACAAACTGGGAATTCATATATTTCCTACAAAATAAAAATCAACGTTGGTCCAAGTTCTTGGAAGAAAACTATATTCTTTTAAAGAAAATGAAAATATTTCTCAAATGAAAACTTAATTTAAGTCAAATTATATACTCTAGTTTACGGCATTAGTTACAGGATGAATCACAAACTTTTAAACTTTTCTTGAAATACAAGAAAGCAGCTTTTGTCTCCTTTAGAGCTTTGGTTTACTTTACTACTCTGGAATTTCTGGTCTTAAAGAGCTCCTCTAACCATGTTTTCCTTTTGAAGCTCCACCTTACAAAATATATACACACGTGCACACAAGTGAAAGGGAAAGGAAAGAAACCCAAACAAAAAGCCCTCTCTGAAAGGTCAGTTATCTGAGTGCATTCTTTTGTTTTGTTTTCAAATGAGTATTTTGGTCCTTTCTTTGGAACACTCCTCCCCTGGACAGGACTCTGCATCCCCACAACAGCTCTGGGCTGCAGGAACTTGGGAAGATTCCCCCCCCAAGGGGAGAAGGTGCAGTCCTGATGCAAAATGAGAACAGGTTGTTATTGTTTTAACTTTATGGAAACATTCTGAAAGTACAGCAAAGGTTTCTGAAGAACAATCACATTGTAAAATGAACTCGGGAAGTTTACATCTGTGTTGAACTGATTTCAGGTTAGAATACTCTGAAAGAAAATCACTAAAAGAAGCTTCCTCATTTACATAATTCCCAGGCAGGAGGTAATGTGCAGAAACTGCCACTTGCACTAAAGAGTACAGCACATCATTAACTTAGGTTTGATTTTATTTTTCTCTTTGATTTGGGGAGGGAAGAAAAATCAAACCAAAACCCCAAACTGGCAAATTTCACTCAAGCTCCAGCTTTTATAGTAAATGTTGGAAAAGCAAAGCTGTACTTCATAATACAGTAATGGAATGCATCTGTCTATAGAAAATACTGGAACAACAACTGCTGCTTTCTGCTTTTAAACAAATTGCTTATTCTGTACTGAAATATCACCTTTTGGTGTTTGTACCATGATGATACTTAACAGATCAGAGTTGTGTAGAACTACAAGAGACTCACAGATCAACATGAGAAATAAAATTAAATATTATTCTGTTCTATGGGATGATCGTTTTAAAAAAAAAAAAAAGAAGAAAAGGTCTGGTATGTACATGGTTGAGTTTGCTGTGCCTTGGAAAGTATGTTGGAAACTGAAACTTGCCCTGGAAGGAGGTGAAGTGCTTGGGAAGATCCTGGCAGAGGACAGGCCAAGTGCCAGGGTCAGTCACCTCCAGCTCTGGCCACTGTCAGCTTGGGGGTTTTGCTTTCTCTCCTGGTAAAGCAAAGCACTTTTCCAGTCCAGTGAGTACTGTTATGGGATTATTTGCTCCCAGGAACAGACACAAACCTTCTCTCTGCATTTTAATCGTTCTTTCCTTATTTTGGGTTCCTCAGTATACACTGTAAAGACAAGAGAGTGAAAATGCCTCCAAGCTAAAGGTGGTCCAAGGCAGCTCCTTCAAGGGAGAAAGCACTGATGCTAAAAGTTTATCCTGAAGCTCTGGTATCTTCCATGGTTGTAATAACCTTAAGGAACTCACCTAGTCATACCACCCAGTTTAAACCAATTTTTTCCTCTTTTCTAGCAGTTGCTGGCACACACAATTCCACTCCTCCTGAGGCTGGGCTGCTGACTATGGACACACAGGGAGTGCTTGCAAATGCAAAGTGCACATGCACCCACTGGCCTCTGGTTTGCAGGCCAGGCCTCTTGGGCCACAGTGTAGAAATGGGGCTACTGGTTGCACTGCAATTCCTCCAAAACCTGGGGCTCACATTAAATATGTTAATTATAAACTGATATATACTAAGTAAAAAATGACTTTTTAAAAGAGCATCTGACTTGCCCAGGAGCATTCAGGAGGACAGGTTAATCTAGGCCAATGGAAGGCTGGCAAAAGTTCAGGAAGTGTACCTTTTGTTCCTTACTGACAGACAAAAATAGTTCTCAGGAATTTTTCCTGCCTCCCCCCCTTCCCCCATAAGAAAATTCCAGACTATCAGAAAGTTCTGTTAAGGGAGTTAATTATTCCACTTAGGAATTAGTGTCCATTGGATGCTCTTTGTGCTTTTCAAGAGCACCACAAATGGCTTTCAAAAAGTCAATGGAGCATAAGAAACTAAACTGCAATGGTGTTGCCAAATAAGTCATCTCATCAGCCTGCCTGGTGAATTGAACACGGGATCATTTCCGACCCAATCGCTCCCATTCTCAGCGTGGGGAGAACTGGCAGGGAAACGTCCCCATTTACACATGCAGAGAATCTGCTCTGGAATTTCCACTTCCTCTGCAGCAGAAGAATTTTATTTTATTGCAATTTTGAACACAGTTAAAGACAGCAGTGATAAATGGCAACTTCAGGAAGGCTGGATCGATTCTCATGAGAACGTAAGGAATTTTTTAGACATACAGATGTGTGATTTGCATGTAAATCACCAGCACATGGTAGAAAACAAACCATAAAAAAAGATTCATTTAACTTCCTATATGGAAGACATATATTTTCCCCCAGAGCTCTGAGGGTACTGTAAAAGCTTATGCAAAACATGGAAGTGTGTACATTCTATGTACAGCTAATACTTGTTGGAAAATACCAATGTTTCAATGACCTGACTCTCTAAATTCTTATTTCTGTTAAACTGTACTTTGTTTTCCAATGAAGACAATCCCCCTAATCAGTTCAAAAGTAATCCAGAAAAGAACACAAAGCTGAAAAGGTAATACAAAACCACTGTCCCTCTCTTTCTTTAATAATGTCTCAACATACAATCATAAAGCAGTTGGTAACAGATGAAGTCTTGTATCAAACAAGCAGTATAAAGACAAATGTACTTTTGCATAGAAAGGGGCAGCTAACCCTATTGAACAACAAACAGGTTTGAAAGATGAATTCTTTAGTAAGTGCCAAACGGTCCAGTTGATACGAGTGAGTTTGGAAACCATGGCTACCTTGTACCCAGCCAGCAATTCCAGGGGCTGTGCCACCCTGCAACTGCTAGCCCTGCACGTGCCAACCTTTTGGGGATAATCCTCTGTAACATGGGTTTTACATGAAGTGCTTGCCATATTTCTTGAACAAGCCCAATAATTAGTCTTTGGATGACTGTGGAACCTTGTAGGATGGAGAACCGGCCTCACAGGATGCCGAGCCTGTGCTGAACCTGTCCTGGCTACAAACACCCACCTGCCTCCTCCCCACTGCTGCTGGGAATCCAAGTATTCTCTAAGACCAGAATTCACCAAAACTAGCTAAAATGCTAGCATTTATCTTATCATGCCTGCTGCAATATGATAAGGTGCTAACTTTTGGAAAGTAATTCTACTCTCCTCACTCGGGTGAAATCACTGAAGGAAGTGAGCAGGGAGTGCAGAACAGCCCTTTGTACCATTGTTTTAGAAATGTTGCCATTTACAGTTACAGTTTAGTGGTGAATTATTTTTGTTCAAGTAGATGGTGTCTCAGTGAAAATGTCTAGATAAAAGAATGCATATGTACAAGATCAAAAAAGGACCCTTCACCTCTGATTCAAAAAATAAATAGCTGGTTTAGGTGGTTATTACTGGAATCTCATCTTTAAAGGAACACGAAAGTCACTTTTACATTTTTGTCTTCTCTTTCAGTTGATCCTGGCAATGTCCCTCAGAGTTCTGTGACATGCATGGGGTAGCTGGGAGGGGGATGTGATGGCAGTTTGATGTTGAGGCGCCTGATGTGACAGCTGTGGCAGAGCAGGTGGCCCTCTAAGGGGTAACAACGATGGCCTTCCTCATCATTGAGCTGCAAGCCACAGTCCTGGAGGAGACACAGACAGCCCAGGTTAGTGAGGGACTCAGGCAGGGCACCTCCCAGCACTGGTGCCCTGTCCTGCACAACCCCAGAGCTCCTTCCCTGCCTCCAGAGCAGCAACCCCGACAGGCTGGGGGGGGACCCTGACAATCCACACCAACATCCCTGAACTCAAACAGGGCACTCCAGAGCAGTACCCAGCCTCTCTTCCACCACTGTTTCCCATTCTAGTCTCTTCTTCAGCTCATAAATATTGATGCAAATCGGCCAAAAAGCAGGGCAAGGACTGACCCTGAGAAATACAACCTGGGAGGGGTTAGAACAGAGGAGGAGCTGATGCTGCAACACAAGAGCAGAGAGAGCACAAGCAGAGAATGAGAGGAGTGGGGAAAAGGGAGAAGATGAGACATGTCTGAAGCAGCACTACACTTTCTCTAATTTGGAATTAAAAAAAAATTAAAGACTTCAAGGCCAATTATCCAACTTTACTGGAAATGCTGGTACCTCTGGGACTGGCACATAACTACAGGGACAACGTGGGTGAACAAGAGAACAGGAACAGAGAGAAACAGAAAAGCAGCTACCAGTAATCCTGCCTGCTGGCTGTTCTGTAGCCTGCAGTAGAAACAATCCTGATTTTCAGCTGCCATCATTATAATCTTGAGGGCATTTAAAAATCATGGAAATTTGGTGCTCAGATTTGATGTTTCAAATACGTTACGTACTTAAAAATTGTTACTGTGACCAGTCCCGAGAAACCAGAGATTCTAAATGTGTATCTGTGCACTTAATAGAAAGGGGGAAATAGGAAAAAAATTGGGCATATAGGTTATTTTAGACTGAAAATGAATAAAAAGCTGTTAATTGGACACGAAGAATGATTTTTCACCCTTCACAGCTCAAGTTTAAATCCTCAAATTTTACAATGCTGAAATAAGGCTGAAAATGGGTTTTAAAGTGAGCTTTAAAACTGGAATGTTAGTTTAGTGAGGCCAAAATCAAAGTTTCTGCCAAGGTAGTTTTCTGTGTGTTGCTAGATATTATGTAATAATTTTATAGCCATTTATGTAAGATTTAAAATTAGAATTTACCAATTTGAGACACCCTACAGATGTGCCAAGTGTTGACATCTCTTTGCCTTTCCAAAATGGAATTCCCTCTGTGCAAGGAGGGACCTTGTCAGTGGGTTCCAGTTCCACACTGGGGGTCTGTTGATGAGTAACTGCTCGAACTTCTCTGCAGAAGTGAAGTGGTTGCACACGAATGAGATGATGCAGAAAAGCAGCAAAATTTCCAACCTGACCACTGACTGTGTGGCCACCAGGTGAGGATGACAGAAGTCATCGTAGCATTCCTCAAAATACTGGCACTAACTTATCCAGCAGCATTTGGGGACAGCTGTACAGTCTGGCAGCCTGGTGTGAGACCACGAGGCAGTGACCCACCCCTGCTGACACATGGCCAGCTCCTGATTTCTGTACATAAGTGCACTCTGCCTCTCGGGGCAGATGTGGAGGCAGCCTGATTTGCCTCAAATGGGAAGGAGAACGAGGAAATGAATAATGAAACAGAACTGAAAATAAACCCCCAGTGGGACATTCTAGCATAAAGTCAAAAGCCTGAGAGAGAAGGGGAGGGAGCTGTCATCTGAGGTGAAGCCTGCACAAAGCAAGAGATGGGGGAAGAAGGAGGAGGGAAGTACAGCTCTCCAAAATACTGCGATTTCCTGTGCCAGTTTCTCCTGAAAAATTAATAGAAAAGGATGGAGTATCAGGTGTCTCTGTTGGAAGGAGACAGCTGAGTGCATGGGGTCTTCCTTACATTTAGGGACATAACATTTCAAGATGTCCTGAATTTTGTTATTTCTCCCTCAATCAGAAGGCTCTTTGTAAAACCTTGTGCACAACAGTGTGTGAAGACAGCATTGCTGCACTGCTGCCTCTGGTGCTAAAAGTTAGGCTCTGTGTGGATATTCATATGTTATATCAGAGCACCAGACCTACAGCAAAAGGGAAGTTTTTGGTTGATCCCAACTTAGAGAGTTTGTTTCCCTCCTCATGTTGCTGGATGCAGATCTCATGATGAACTCAGCTCTCCTCTCCAAAGCAAGAGCACTATTCCACAAATTGATCTGCCACAACACATGTTTAAATGTTCTGCATAATAAGAAACTACTCCCCAAAAAGTGAGAGAGAGTCAGTGGTATCCTTATCTCTTTTCTAGTAAAGAATTCAGAAGGGAAAAATCAGATCCCCCAAAAAGCCTTTCAGTCAGGGTTCTTCCCTGCACAGGCCATGTGAGTTCAAGTCTGCTCAGATTAGAGCCCTACAGCCTGTATCCAGAGATGAGGAAATAGAGAACTTGCATCTACTCTTTGTTCTCTCCCCATCTGGAAGTATTGAGAAAATCCAACCCAACCCAAGTTATTCTATTGGGCAAAAAACCCAACCCAAGCCCACTTCCAGCCCTGCCCGCCCGAGCCGTGGGGCAGGGCCCTGCCCAGAGTGCAGAGCCAGCAGGCACAGCCCTGCAGTGGGTCAGGCCCTGCCCAGAGCTGCTGCTGGGGTGGGCAGGGGGCCCAGCTCACCTCGCAGTGGTAGCACTCCACGTGGTAGTCCTTGTCCATCGACACCACCCGGATGGTCTCCTCGGAGCCCTGGTGGGAAGCACAGGCAGAGTAAGACTGGTGCCCACACAGTGTTTCTCAGGGGTCACTCAGTGCCCAGCCTGGCTCTTTGGAGAGCTGATGCCATGGGGGATCCCCTCTGCCCCTGCACAGCAGAGCTCTGGGACCCCTCAGGGTCCCTTCCCCTGGTGCACGGCCCTGCACCTCTGTTTGGCTGTTCAGCAGCACTGTGAGTCTCTGACACATCTCAGCTGGAGAAGCCATTTGGGAAGTGTGGCCAAAACTTCATTGTCAAGGGACAAATTAGTTTTGAAATGAAATAATTTTCCAAGGGCACCCAGGATCTGAACAAGTGACCAGTCAAAAACCTGCTGATTGGGTAACTTCTCCTAGTAGGCATCCTGGTGAGTTTTCCAGGACTTGTACTGCCCTCAAACCCTCTGCTGCACAGCTCTTTTGCACATGCACATGTCACTGTGTGCAGCCCACAGGGACTGACATACCAGTCTGGCAGGTAATTACCTGCTCAGGCCAAAACCTCAGCGTGAGGGTGGGTGCAGGGGTGTTGTGTAATTCCTGGCTGAGCCCCAGGCCCTGCAGAGCAGCCCATACCCTTCTGGTAACCTCCCAGGCTCCCTTCCTGATCCACTGTGAAGTCTCTGAAGCCAGAGCTCATTAAATGTGTTGCCTTGCCTTGTTTCCAGCTCCAGGTGTGGTTAGAGCAGCAGGTATGACGTGGACTATGTCTGAGAGAAGCAGTGGGCAAGTCAGTACCTGCACTGCTAGACTTGAACTAACCTAGGAAACCTCCCTTGGAAAGAACATGGAGTGTCTCCTGCTAGTCATCAGATGAGTCAGCAGGACAACTGCCTTTTTTCCCCTTTTCTTTCTTTCTTTCTTTAAGAGAAAAAAAAGTTATTTTGTAAGATCTAAATTCAGGGACATTTACATAGGGGTTTTCTCCTCACAACCCACCACCAGAACAAGCAGTTCTGGCCCAGCCTTTAGAAGGTTTTTAGTGATGTGAGACCTGGCCAAGTAAGAGAAACACTAATGACAAATGAGAGTAACATGCAGAGTGATGGGGCATGTGAGAGGCTCCAGTCACAGGCTTTACTGGGGCACAGCAGCTTATAGGAGGCAAGCTCTGGCTCTATAAACATGGTAAGAGGACAAGCTGAGGCCCTTGATTACAAATGAGCTGGTCAGTGACCTCAGCAATGGGAACTTGGAGGGCCCTGCACCCAGCAGAGCACGGGGGAGCACCACTTAATGCCCAAGTCTAACTGTGCTGACACCACTGGGGCTGAAGCTGCAAGTGGTTTCACCTGCCTTCCATTTTAGCCAACTTTGCTGTTGCCTTTTCCATGCCTTTAAGCACTTTGGTTGCCACCCCAGGATGACAGAACATGTGGGCTTCTCACAGGGGCAGATGTCTGTTCAAGGGCTTTACTGCTTGGGTTGTTCTTGGAGCCTCAGTCAGGGTTTTCAATTAAATGAGACTTCTACCAGCATAATCAGGAGCTGGAAGGCACCCTAAAGATACAAAGTCCTGTGCTGCATAAGTAGTGTGACTACTACAACCTCTGGGGAAGGTTTGGGAGTGACTTTACTGCTGAACTGTGTTTAATGCAGTATCTAACATAGTATAGATTCTGGAAGATGGAGGAAAAGCATCTGGTGTGTTTTTAGGAAGTGTTCCTATGCCAACAGCTGTTTTCTGTAGGGGCCCAGTGCATGTTAACACGTACCTGTGCTGGGAGGATTGGCTGGTTACAGGAAGCACATTTTGGTGCAAAAACCCTAGGGTGCAAGAAGAGAGTGTTCAAATCACATTGAAAGCTTCTTCAAAAAGTAGAACCAAAGGAGCTATTCTAATCATGCCTTGTTTTCAGCAAAATGGAGACCCACAGGATTTCAAACACCTCTAATTCTTTGATGGTATTCAGCAAAAATGAGATTTGGGAGAGGCTGATCTGCCCCAGCTTTATTGCTTAGGTCTTCCTGACCTCCAGGCATAGTGAATCCAGCCCTCTTCCTGCACATGCCCTTTCTCTTTCCTTCCTTTACTTATAAAGCCATTCAAATTCTTCCAGAGACTTGATGCACTGCCTGCAAAGCAGCTCTTGACTTGGGGACTGTCACTGACATCAGAAAGCCATAACCTGCTAAATAGGACAGGGGCTGCTCATGGCTGGGATGTACTCACTAAACACACCAGCTGGGCTTATGGCCCACAGCTGCATTTTATGCCAAGCACTGGGCCAACACTCTGTGTTCTCATAGAACAGTCAGCCTGGCACCAATAGGGTCCATTCAGGGTGAGTTAGTTACTCTTGCTGCATAAGCTGAGCTTTTGGTTGACTGGAGCTAAGAGCATTCTGCCTTTGAGCAGGATCAGAAAGAAGTCCAAAAGCAATCCCTTAAACCTCAATACCTTTTGTCTGGTAAGGCTAAAATCATTCTAACACTGCCTGCTAATTACATGTGCACTGTCCAGTCTTGGTTAACGCAGCTTGCACTCGTGTCATGCACTGTCAGAAGCTCAACTCTCAGAAACAGCCAGCAGGATCTTCCACCACTTGCAGAACTGGCCTGATACAATTAGTATTGGAAGTCCTGAAATAACAGCCCCCAAGAAAAGCATCCTCTGACACAACTTGATTTTCAGCCTCACTTGGCCACTGGATGCCACACTGGGCCCATGAAGTGCCCTGTAATAAACTTTAAAATACTTTACAAATGCAACACATGAAAGCAGCAGTTGAGGGACATCTGAGCAAATGGTAGCATATATCTCAATAATTTCCCTACTCTAATTTTCCGGGCATGCAGTGGGTGTGTGGACTCACGTGTGGTAGTCTTTGACACAGTAAATATTGTTCTCCACGTCCACGGTGAAGGGCACTCCATCCAAACACTCGTTACACACCACGCAGCGGAAGCAGCCAGGATGGTAGGACTTCCCAAGGGCCTGTAAGATCTTAGGAAACAAACAACAAAATAAGTGGATACAGGATTACATGAGACTTCTGCCCTCCCCATATACTGCTGTGTCTCACTCATTCCTAATAATGACAGTGAGAAAAGCACTTCGGGATGAAATTACCACTCTGCAGATCTGTCAGCAAGGGGCCTCTTAAAACAATCAGACTTGCTTATTCCAGTGGGTTTCAGTGCTCTCCCAGTGAAGAGAGAGAGAGCTGAAAATCAAGCTAATGCCCATCAGCTTCAGCTCTGCGGGGCCAGGACTGTCAGTGGGAATTAAACACGGCTCCACAGACCACTTCTTGGAAAATCCCAAACACAAATTATGGCATACAGAGCTACTTCACAGAATTTAACAGGCTGTGACAGACAGAATCCAAACTGGTCATTGCTCAATCTCAAAAAGTAAAATAACAAAATAAGCAATTACAGAGGTGTCTCTTTATTAATTAAAGATCCTAATCCACCACAGTTACTGACTGGTTATCGCTCAGTCACAGAGGGCCACTGGTTTCTGATAAAATTCCATGTGTATCCACGTGTTTGGATAATGATCATCCACCTGCTCAGGCTTTTCCCATGCTGCCCTTCCCTACTGCATTTTAGAGGTACTCCCTCCTGGCATCCTTGTATGGAACACCCAGTGTGGCACTGGGACATTAAGGAGGATGCCCCAAGCCCACAGCCTGGGAAGAGTGAGACACAGTATCATCTTCAGGCAGCTCTCAACAGGTTATAGGACCAACTCCATTCACTTCAGGTGTGAAAAATACCTTTGGAAGGTAATTTCCAAAAGCATCTGCTAAGCAGCAGTGCTCAGCCTGGAGATGGCTAGTAAGCTCAAGACGAAAAATCTCCACAGTTCAAGCTCTCATGGCCCTATAGATGATTTTATGAATGAAGATTATATCAACAGGAAATAAGTAGTGGCACATAGGAAAAAATGCCAATTTAATTTAACCTTTTTTTCCTCTCTAATGAAGCCCTGTAGCTTTGTGTTCAGTGAGTGGCATCAGGCTCTCTCTGACCTGCAAGCCCGTTCCTGGCCAGAAACAGCTCATACCTGTGCCGTGCTGCTGTGGAGGCTGTGCAGCCCAAGGGCACAGGGGGCACTGCCCAGGGCTCACCCAGCTGCCCTGACCCCAGCACAGCTCTGCCCTGAGCCCAGCTCAGTCCTGCCCTGAGCCCAGCTCAGCCCCAGCTCTGCCCTGAACCCAGCTCAGCCCCAGCTCTGTCCTGAACCCAGCTCAGCCCTGCCCTGAGCCCAGCTCAGCCCCAGCTCTGCCCT
>NW_020885077.1:75182-97087 GCF_003945725.1 Corapipo altera | reverse complement strand
CCCCAGCTCTGCCCTGAGCCCAGCTCAGCCCCAGCTCTGCCCTGGGCTGGCTCAGGGGCACGGCTGGGCCGCGTTCCCAGGGAGGAACCCACAGGAATTAGCCAAGTAACACTGCTTAATTCCGGGAGCTCCCAGAGCCATTTCCTTTTGCCAGAGCACACTTGCTGATGGGAGAAAGGCAGACAAGCACCTGCCAAGCTTCCAGCTACTGAGCTGCACCAACAAGACATTATGGACTCTTGCCTGGGACTCTGCAATTAAGGGCCAGCTCAAAGCATGCGAGTCAAGATCCCCCTCCCCCTCCCAGCATGACACAACCCCAGAAATTTGCTCTTGGGCTAAAACGAACAATATCCTTGTCCAACCAGTGGTGCCAGGATATGAGCCAGAATCCTCATTAGTGAGGTCTCCATTCCAGCTCCTACTGAACCTCCATGTGTGCAACGCAGCAGTTACTTCTTTAGGCACACTGAGGCTTGGGCACACTTTAAGGCAAGAGGAAAACAGATATGTACAGGATCTGCACTTTGTTGTGCAAGCCACTTCATTTTGTTTGGGAATTTCTGCTTAGGAAGAGCAGACTAAACTCTTCCTACTTTCCCCCACTGAAATGATGCCAGCAGTTTGTGGCCCAACCCGTGGCCCTCTGATTTTTTTTATTACAAAAGTAACTCTGGCTCCTGGCTCCCTACAGATCCCAGTGGCAACAGTGCATTTTAAATGACATGGAGCAAGTGACAGAGGGTAAATAAAGCAAGTCAAAGAGTGGGCGACAAACCTCAAGAACATTGATAATGTCCTTCTCCACTCTAGCTCAGATTCCACCCACCTGTCACCTACAGTCTTACAGAGCACAACCTGCATTCCTCTGCCATGTTCTCATACAAA
Organism: Corapipo altera; assembly: GCF_003945725.1. Classification (NCBI taxonomy): domain Eukaryota; kingdom Metazoa; phylum Chordata; class Aves; order Passeriformes; family Pipridae; genus Corapipo; species Corapipo altera. The sequence goes on along the minus strand of NW_020885077.1, from coordinate 96,199 downwards.
GTTGTGCTGTATTTTCCCCCTTTAGTATTAAAATTCAATTTTTTTGTAACTGACAACAGCCTCCCATGATCTCAGATAGCAAAGAAGCCAAACTTCTTGTACTCAACAGTAATAAGGCATGAAGGCATTTTCATTTACTGTTTCAAAAACTGCACTGACAGCAGTGAAGGCACAATGCCAGCCTGGGTAGGGAAAAAGCACAAAAGTGTGACAGTGCACTCCCCAAAGTACAGGAAAAGTGAGCTACCCTGTGTCAGGGATTTAGGTCTCTTACCATTTCCATTATGAGGTGTCCACACACAAAGCACTTGTCTGCTGTTTGCTGAAAACCTGAATACTGTTCAAAGGATAGAAAAGAAAGGATTATTAGTAGCCACTCCTCTAGCCACAGAAATACCTTTTAGGTGAAGGCTGTGCTATTTTCCAGCCTGTGCTGTACATGACAGCAAACCATACAGAGGTTTGGGAGACAGAGACTTGGAAGCCTTCACTCTGCTCTCACAGCATGTTCAGATCCCAATCTGGCTCCTGATTCACTGCAACACTTCCACTGACATTTCCACTTAACAATATTATTTTGATTTTTATTTTTAAAGTCTATTTGGCAAGTTTGTGTTTGATGTGTGGAAATTAGTTTGAATTGACTCTTTTAGGGGTTGTTTTAAATAACATAGGACTTACCTCCCAAATCCTGCTCAAATTAGCAACCCCAGACTTTGGACCTACATTTCACTCAGTGCTACATGCAAGTGAGAAAAATGAAGACAGGCCTAAGGAGGATTTAGCTGCTTTGTGGATACCAAGCTTTTTATGCAGGGAAGATCTAGCAGTCCACTCATGGGAGCCTGTGCTCCCTGCACACTCTGGCAGCAGTGAGACACCTCAGCGAGATGATCCAGCCCCAGGTGCCATCCTGTGCCCATGCTGGGGGGAAATACTTTGCCTGAGTGGGACCAAAGCTCTGAGTGTTCTGTTCAAAGTTCCCTGAGTGTTTCTGACCTTAACTTTATACCCATGACCCCAGAGCAGATCCTATTTCAGATGCCAAAGTCCTGAGTTCAGAGGTATAAAAAACCACCCAGGTTATTAGGCCAGACAACTGCCCTGCCAAACTACTGCCCTATGAGCAAGAGGCCTGAGGAATTCCAGCCATGTAATTCTGAAACTGGTGTTTGCAGGGGCTGGACTTTCCCCTCACCCTCTGCTGCCCCATGTCAGCCCAATGCTGCAGAGGGAAGGGGTGCCCAGGGATCTGTGGGCACTGCACAGGGGTGCTTATTGCAGCAAAGCCCACCTGGAATGGACTGCAGCTGCACAAGAGAAAAGATGAGGAAGGGGAGGACGAGTGTGAACCAGACTCTTCTCCCAGAACACAGGTTAATTGGCTCAGGCATCTAATGCATCCTCCGAGCCCCAACAGAGCTTACAGCTTACTCCATCCCCCCCTGGTTAAGTGGGGATTAACTGCCCCTCACTTCAAAAGCCAGTGGTTCCCAGCCTAGAGCTGCCATATGCTTTCCTTTTTAATGGTGTGAAGGGATTACATGTTATGTTGGATCAATAGGTTGGAGACAAAATTATTGTTGCTATGCAACAAAGTGATTACAGAGGAAAAGGTCTCATAGACACTCTGATGGCCCAGAAGTCAGTAAATGATGGGATGGCAGCTGCCAGCCCCAGTTACTGTGCCCCAGGGAACACAGCTCCTGCACTCTTAAGAAACTTTGAAACTTCATCAGAAGGGACCAGGGTGTTGAGGGATGAACTCAGAGCTGGGCAGTCCTAGCTGGCTGTTTCTGCAAGATACTGCTTTTATTTGCTTTTCCCTTCTTCTTACTGCAGAAAAAAGGCCTCACTGCTTGGGATGCTTCTTGGCTGCCCTGTGGCTGAGTAACCCCCTGGCTAGACTGCTTCCTAGGGCTGAGAACTCCAGGCTTACTGGAAACAGGTGGGCAGGTCCTGGTGGCACAGACAGCAGAGGATTAACAATAGTACAAACCCAGCTAATTCTAAAATCCTGCTGGAATGAATTTACCAGCACCATCTGGCTGTCATTTGATAAGGAATGCAAAGGAGCATTCACCCAGCTATTGATTAAGAGGGAACATTATTCCCCAGGAACAGAATGGCGTAGTGGTCAGATTAATGTCATTTACTGCTAACTAGATTGTCATAAATTACACTGTTTGTCAGAAAGAAAGGCTTTGCTGACACAAAATCACGCTTTATATGACTAACCCTATTAAATTAAAACCATGATTTGTTTTTAACAAGAGAATTATTATTAGTCAAACACATCCAGAACTGGATTACCCAACTAAGAAGACTTTGCAAAATGGCAGTAAGTCTAACAGCAGTGATAAAATATTTCATGGGCTCAGGGAGCTGTCCTTTGCCACTCCACTCCCCTCTCTCTGACCACGGGATTGTCCCCAGACAAACTGGAGGCCTGGTTCAGTCAGATCAGGGGTTTGGGTTCAGGTCTGCTTGTGTTTTCAATCTATTTGGACTGGAAAAGAATAGCAGCCTCAGACCCCACTTTCTACAGGATGGCAGTGCTGTGGACACTGCTGTTCAATGGTAAACAATAAAGGATTTTCTTGATGCTTTGGTAGCACACCTGTCAACCTCTGTTTGTTCTTAATTTGGAGAGTTCAAACAAGGCTGCTGTGCTAAATTTTCCATTTTAGAAACAGAGCTTACAAAGTCTTAAAATACTAATTAAAATTGTCAACCTCTGCCTTTGAAGCACTTGATTATTAATAACCTTCACAAATCTTGTGTGTGCAATGAGAGAGGAGTTGTAATTTGCTCCAGACTGCAGACAAAGCAGAGTGGCCTCTTTATTGTCTCTCAGCACACCAGGAGCTCCCGACAGGGGTTCCCAGCGTGGCTGGGTGAGAGCAGCACTGGTCCCCAGAGGGGGAACTGCAGGAGGAGAGCAGGTTACGCTCCACAGCCTTGGAGCCCTTTTTATTACTGACATAGTTGAGGGGGAAGAAGAACTTTTGAGCACATCAACCCTCCCTCATGATCTGGAGATGTGAAACACAGACCGAGGTGACCCAGTGAAGTGACACGAGGTGACCCAGTGAAGTGACACGGGCTGAGGGACAGGACCCTCGTGGAGAAGCCAAATCCCAGCTCTGTGTCCTGTTCCCGTGGTGTTCACATGCCCAGTGTCATGCCCAGTGTCATCTGGGATGTGAACAGGGCACAGTTCAAACCCAGCCCGGCTCTAGAAGGGTTTCAGATGTGCCAGGCTCTTCTGAAAGCAAAGAGTTTTGTGGGCAGAGCAGTGAAGTGCTGTAAGTACAGACCAATCTCCAGCTATTGGGAACATTTACAAGTGTCCAGATACTCTGCATCCACGACAAAAATGAAGTGTCATTTTGAACTTTCCTCAGTATCCATTACAGATGCTCATTAAGCATATATAAAAACATTGAAAGGAGTTGTTATAAAAAGAACAGTTCTCAAGTTCAAAGCTGAAAATGAACAGTTACCACCCTTTACTCTCCTTTCTGTGACTTAGGAGAACAATCCTAGTTACACCAGGATGCAAAGAAAACAAGTACAAGAGGAAGAGCTGGCATATTATTTTTCCTGATTTCTTAATTTTTTCTCAACTGTTTTCTCCCATAATTACCTTGTCCTTGACTTCTCTCCCAGGGTAATAAAATCTCACTTTATATGCACAGATCAAGACTTTGTAATCAAGCTCCCCAATGATACTTATATAAAATAAGACTCTGGGAAACTAAATAAACCTTGAGAAATATGTTAATTATGTTAGAATAGAAGAGTAAAAATAAAGTAGAAGACTTGGCTGGCTGAACATTTCTTTTGTTTGCTGTCCAATATACTTTGATTATCAAACAGGCAACAAAAAATCTCTAATGATCCTGTCCAAGAGTCTTTGTTTCAATGTAAGAGGAAAACAAGTCCCCTTCTGTCCTGAATATTTAGGCCTGTTAGTGTCCTCCTGTGATAATCTTGGGGTTTATAACCCTTCTGTCTAATGTGCAATATATCTAAAAGAAATTAACAATGAATTTTGAGCATACAATGAACAATTATGCATGGAGGATAATCCCACCAAGTATTATGAGAAACAATTTCTCCTGCCTGTCCTCAGTCCTGTAGCAAATCTTGGTTGTCCACCAGGGTCTTTTAAAGTTTGATGTTCTCATCACGATTTTTCCAGAGAAAAACCTTCACAAAACAACATGCCTGAAAAAGGCTCCAGGATCCAAACTTTCTACCTTAGGAAACGTCAGATCTTTGAAAAGGCATGTTGCTGCTTCTCCTTCACATGCCTGGCCATGCCCAAGGAGGGGCTGGTGCACTTCCCTGCTGTTCTGCACTCAACAAAACAAAACCTTCCTCCTGGAAACAGACCCTGGAATCTCATTCAGACCCGTTTTCTTCTTTGATGAGGATGTTCAAAACCTGCTGAAGGCTTGTGCAGGCAGAGCAGTGGGTTGCATTGCAGTGGGTGTGGCAGCTGCTGCCCCGGTAATGGTATGAAGCTGTAAAATCTCCAATTCCCTGCTGCAGCACTGCAGAGTCACCTAACGGGACTGCTCAGCCCAGACTTGAGATCCCCACTCTTTTATGCTTTAAGACCTTTTGAGAGAGATCATAAGGAGGGGGTTTTTTGCCAAAATGCTTCAGGCATTTAGTTCTGAAAACTAATTTCTGAATTGGGTGCTATGCTAATAATGTATTCCAACCCCAGGCTGCCTGTAATCCCTCACAGACTCTCTCCTCCTTGGTTTCCCATTAGCAGAGCATCTGTCTTCTCACTGCTGTATTGTTTGCTCTCTGCATGGGACCCTTAGTACATGGGATACAACAATGCAAGAAATTCATGGGATCGCATTAAGAAAGGGAGAAAATATCAAATTTGGTTTCATGCAGATGGAGTTTTGTTGTTGTTTTTTTACACACATATTTAAATGCAGCAATTAAAATGAACTGGACAAAATGAAGCCTTCTTAGGCTCAAAGATATGGGAGCCTTATGGCAGGTACAGAGATTAGCTAAAGGAAAACAGTCCAGAACTTTACTCTTCATCTCATTGAGACCCCTTCTTATATCTTGTTGCTTCACTCTGTCTTGCAGAGTGAACAAACACCACACAGCACTTGACTTCTTGCTTCTGCCCTTCCACTTTGTCATGTCTGAAGGACAAGGGGAGGGCAAGGAGGGACTTCATCTTCTGCACAGAGGTAACAGGTGGTCTGGCCACACACAAAACTCTGCCCAAACCCAGGAATTCAGCTGGGAGAGAACCCTGCCTCAAGCAGTCAAGCATTTTACAGCCTCTGAGAAGGGAACAGCCATTTATACCCTACAGAACCTCCAGAGCCCTGTGTGTCAGCACTCACCAAGGCTACTGTCTAAATAATTAAGAGCCAATAATGACTTTTTTATCTAGGCCTTCCTTGGAAGCTTTGCAGTGGCAATAATCAAGAAAAAAGCCTGAAGCACCAGCTTTAACTCTGCATCATATCATACAGCCCAACATTTATTAACTTGATTCTCATTTTACAGCACTTCATATTGCACCCACTCTTGCTGGGGCTTATTCACTGTCACTGCTACCATCTACCATGTACACTGGGACACAAACTGTCTCCATAAGAACCTACCTTCCTGGAAAAAAAATAATCTGGATTTTATTCATAACAGTTGTTGAGAGATTTCCATTCAAAACATAACAGCAAGTAAACCCCACATTTATTACTGAAGTGGAAACATGCCACTTTCTCACATCAAACTTTTTTCTAACTCTCCCATAGAAAAAAAATTAATGCTGTCTGCTTACAAGTGTTTGGCAGGAGTTGCACATAATTAGAAGGAGCTTGAGTTCTTTTAAGTGTGCTTCAGTTATTGTAATTTACTTTTCAATGCAATATTAAGAAAAATGGGATAGTCTGACTTTTTGGATCACCATCTCAAGAGCAAAGAGGGGAGCGACTGTCTGGCATGAGACCAACTGGACTTTGTAACACGCTCTTCCAAACATTCCACTAGCAAATGTAACCTATGGGATGGTTACAAAAGCCAGTCAGTAGAGATACATCTCGGAAAAAAACCATCTTTGTCTTTCCTTGTCTGTTTTGCCAGGTCCCATTGACTCATCCAATAACCTGCGACCCACTGCAGGCACTGGAGTGTCCTTTTAGTGAGCACAGACCTTCCTCACATGCTGAAATTTCACTGCATTATGTTTATCCCCATTATCACCTGGGCCTGTGACTGCTCTTCCATAAACCAGGGATTGTTGTGGCCTCAGTGGGGTTCCTCCTGCAGCCCCTCTTTGTTCCCTGGCAGACCTGTCATGTGCCCCGTGCTCAGTGTTCACCCTCAGCTCCTCAGCCTCGGGGCCAACATTTCATATGGGCCCCAGCTTTAAAAATCTGTCCTCTGGGATGAATTCCCGGGAGAAAATCCAGACTCTCCTGCAGTCAATGGGACTTCTGCCACCAGCTTCCATGGACTCCTTGATCCAGACACAGCACTACAGTGTTGTATTGCAATGAGAGGTGAACTGTCAGCTCTGCACACTCTTCACACTGATTCACATCCAAGTCCAAAGTGCAGAGGGGAATCAATATTTGACTCTCTCTACAGATTTTGAAACTTGAATTTTAAGTCCATTTGTAGGTTTGACCCAATGCTTCAATTCAGAACACCCTGATTAATCATCATTAATGTCACATTCATTTATCAAATAAAACCAGGACCACTGGCATACTACAGACTTAGGAAAAAACAAGGAAGGAAAGTATTCAAATGTTTTTGGCAGAGTGGGGCTGGAGAGAGACACACACACAAGCAGGAACACGAACTGCACTCCCTCTGCCCCCGTTCCAGTAACACTGGGAACTGTTTGCCTTTGTTTCAGTGACAGTATCTGGGAGCACAGCAACACTCAGCATTCCTGATGCCTCTGCAACTCCTGTCCCAACACAGAGCCATCCGTGCCTTGAAAACACTCGCAGACCTCCTTAGGCTTCTGCACATCAGGAATACTGCAGCAGATCCCTTTCCAAGATTTGATTCCATCACTCTGCTAAACACCTCAATAAACACCTGGGTCTGTGTGTTCTCTGAGTGGAGCATGGATTTTAATAGCAACTCCCCTAAACAGAACATCCTCCCAGTTATCTAGAACTGTGTTTGCTCTGGGATTCCCATCAGGTATAAAAGGACACAAGCTGCAGCTTCAATTATTCACCTTTTCAACCAAGTCTCTTTTTTTCTGAGTCTCACTCAGCAGCAATGGGCTCTCTGGCTAATGCACCAGTCCCAGGGCTCCCCTCCCAGGGGGGACCTCCAAACATTTATACTCCTTGAGATGGAAAATCAAACCTCTGACTGCAGCTGACACCAACTTCCATTACACGAATTAAAAACTCTCTTCCATGGGCCCCAGCACGTGGGACAGGCCATTTCCCACACTGCCAGGCTTGGAGAACAGCTTGTGCACAGACTGAGAAGAAAAGCCTCATTAGTATTAATATTTACATGGCAGCCCAAGTTAGGATAAGGGTCTTGTTGTGTTTGGTGCTACAGGACATAAAGGTGCGAGCCCTGCTCTAACAAACTGCACATGGCACAGGTAGAACTCCACAGATATCCTGTTCCTTCCCCCACAAAAGGCTGATCACTCCCATTTCCCACCTCCCCACCAGTCTTGCACACCCTGCTCCTTCTGCACTTCTACAATCACTGAGTTTGACAGTTGAGGATAGAAGGTGAGGTCCTGGATGTTCTCCATAGCCAACTTTTGGGTTGCAGTGGCCAACTGTGGAGCAAAGAGGAGGAGAGTGTCCTGAGCAGGGACCAGTCCTGGTGCAGGGGAGGGAAGGATCCCAAGCCCCACTAGATGGGATGGAGAGGACAAGGAAGGCTGGAGAGGCAGCAGCAGGGCTACCACTGCTTGGTTAGGGCTGGGGGTTGCTTGTCCTCCTCCTGCCACAGCCTCAGCCTCTCCCTGCAGAAGGGAAGGAGGGCACGGAACCAGAGAGACACCAGCCCACAGCCCTCCCAGGGGCTGGAGAGGGCAGGAAGGGGCCACCCAAAAGCTCCTGGAGGGGAGGAAGTGGCCACCCCAAGGCTCCAGGAGGTTTGCAATGTGCCAAGTCGCTGTGCACGGCTGGCACGTGCAAAATGAAGTTTTTAGAGCCTTTTTCCTTGAGGATTTATGGGTAAAGTTCCTCCAGTCTCACTCACTCACTGAAATGGATGAACAGCTTTAGATGAAACTTTGAGCAACTAATGACAGCAGAGTTTGCCAGAGGCAAAAACCTGGCGTGAAGAAGTTCAGCCTAAATGATTAAATTTGGCAAAGTTTTATGTAAGAGAGTGAAAGAGAACATCTTAAAAGGAGAAGTTTTGGATGACCTTAATGCTGTGCACTGCAGCTTGTGGTGTCTTTAATAGGTTATTTCCAGAGCATCTGAGTGTCTTCCAGTAGTGCATTAAGCAATGTAACATCTGTCACAAGGTTCATTTTCCCTCTCATCTCCTCCCTTGAGGGAAATTCCCTCATTTCTTAACCTCTACTGGACCCCCACTCAATAATGTTCATTACCTCAAGAGAAAAAGCAAAAGCCTATCAAAAAGGGGGGAAAAAAGAAAAAGAGATAGATAATAGATCTAAGATTCAGGCTGCTTTGGTGACATTTTAAAAGTCTTTTCTGCCAAGAAAAACAGTAATTTCTTTTAAATTTCTTTACATGATATTTAAGCATTGAAAAGGAAAGACAAAATTATTGAGCTATTTTTCCTTCACCCGTGATTATGCAGCAATTTATCAACAAAATGAAACAGGAACATCTGACTGGGATTATTTATTATACAGTAAGGCATTTATTTTTTGTTCACTTCACCAGGAACAGTGTCTCTGTTATGGCTAGTTAGCCATCTGTGTCTGAAGAGCTTTCAGGAAAGGATTAAACTGTCATTTGTTTTATTTCCTTTCATGAAATAACCATCCTAACAGAGCTGGGGCAACACTTGGGTATTGCTGGACTTGCTACCTTAAGGTGGCGTGTAAAGGAGTAACTGGATCTTCCCTGGAGCTAAAGCAAAGCAAAGTTTGGGGGGTTGTGTTTGTTCTTTTTGCTCCTCACACTGAGTAACAGGCAGTGTCCTCCTGGAAATGGCACAGATGGGGCAATGGCTGTGCCATGCTTAGGCAGAAGTGGAATTACCCGTGGATTTATTTTTTGGAATCTGATTCATTCAGTACATTCAGTCAGAATGGCCCGGGTTTAAGCACTGAGAGAATGTGCAGCTGATCAGGGTTGGAAGCAGGAGGCTGACAAAAAAAACCTCAGAAGGTAGAGGTATTCCATGTCCTCCAGGTGTGGGGATTCCCAGCCTCACCCCTCCATTCCCAGCCCCATACATCCAAGGCCAGCACCATGAGGACAACCAGGTTATGTGGCATCCCTTCCCCATCTACAACTCCACAAGTGGCTCTAAAAACTTGGAACACTTGGAAAGAATGAACACAATAGGCTGCCTGGTTCAGAGACAGATAATCTGTGCCCTCAGTAAGAGCAAACATGTGGGAAAACCATTTGCTGGAAGAATGTCCCCTGTGGCTATTGCAGGGTGTCTGTGCCTTGGGCTGCACAGTGCCAACTGCTCATCATGAGTCACATCCACATGTCACTCACAGCTTTGGGCCACAAACCAAAAGTGCTTTTCCAAGCAAGGGGCAGATTTGGAGTGCTCGGCTTGTAGGTCATGTTTTACAGACTGATTTTTTGGGAACACGTGGAAGCCAAAGCTCTGGGGCGCTCGCGGTGCTTTAAGTGATGACTGTGCTCTTTGAAAATGAGACCTGCACAGGATTTCACGGGATTTTGCTGAAATGCAAAAGCCTCTGGGGTGGAAGAGACCCACCTGGAGCAGCTGAACCAGCACTGTGCTGAACCTTGAGGGGACACTTCAGCCAAGGAGGGTGAGCCCTGCTCTTACAAGAACCAAACATTTGAAAGGATTAGCACAAATGGTTTCTCAAGGTCTTGGTTTCCAGGACCACACTTGATACTGCAGTGAATTCCATGTGCCACCTTTGATCGAGAGGAAGAGCTGATCTGTCTTGAGTGAGTGGGAATTAAAAGATCCAGGTATCCCATAGGAGCCACAGCTCTGGAGGCTGCTCCAGCAGGAGCTGGTCTGGCACAGCAAACAGCAGCATTGCAGGAGAAATAAAATACTGACATCTATAGGATGTTAAGCATTTCCAACAGCTACAATAGGAAGACACCCATAAATAATATCCATTTGTCCCTAAAATTTCCTACATTGGTTCCCATCAAGAACCAGTTCAGCTTTCCTGCCCATCATTGTTCACGTGCTCCTTATTGCAGCCCCAAAGTCTCTGTGTCTGGCCTGGACTGGCCCACAGGACATTCCCAGTGTGACCCCAGGGATGGTGGGGAAGAAGCACCTGCAGCGATAAATGGGACAGCCAGAGGCAGCAGTGGGGATGGACAGAGCTCTGCTGGAATGACAGCCCTCCCTGGGAAGGGGCCAGGCTCTGCTCCGGGTTCCAGGGAGGCTCCAGCCACCACCACCCATCCCCATGTACAGTACATTTGCCAGCTGCTTCCCATCGGGATTCCTCCTGCTGGGAGGGCACACAAGGGGCTCATTCCCACCTCTGCTGCTTTGGGGGGACTGTGAGCAAGGAACCATCCACTCCTCACACCTGGCTGTCCCCAGGAATCCATGGAAAGATCATGAGGCTGTTGCAAACCCGACCAGGAACACACAGGCCATTATTCCCTGGCTTTCCCCAGGGTCCCTGGTGTGACAGCACTGCACCTCCTGCCCAAACTGTCTGAGGCTGCTCTGCTTTCTAATTCCTACTATGTTTGCGTCATACTTGAAATAACCTGGTCGCAAGTTGTGGGGCTGCAAATCCACAGAGTTGTGCCCATGCTCTCAAACCTACAGGAGCATCTAATTCTCCTGATCAACTCCCAGACAAACAAAAGCCAAGAAAGAGTAAGGACATCAACAGCAGGCAGCACTGTCTCAGCATAAATACAATTATAATGCTGGTAGGCTGACTCTGTTTACACTCCCAAATTAAAATAACCTTTTTCTTATCCCCCTGCTTAACTTCCCTAACATCCCACTCCCATACTGTCAAGCAGGGAATCCTGCTGCACTCCAGGGAAGCTGCACAAAGATTTGGAGTCATCACAGAGATTGAAATTCTCAGTTATACAGAAAAAGCATTTGGCCACCTGCTTTGGACTGAAAATATCTCTTTTTAGAGAGGATTGGGGTTTCCAAGTTGTCAGGAGCAAGACCTGGGAAGATAAAGTAGTAAAAATAATTTCCTTTTTAATGGCAACTTTGTGGGCTTTTCAACTTAGAGAAAAACTTTGAGCTTTCTCTGCTCCCAGAACTCTAAAACAGGCAAAGCTGTTTTATTTTATTAGTGAAACAACACAATTCCTAGTATTCTTGCTATGACATTTGCTCAGGGAGCTGAGAGAAGAAGCGGTGAGCTGAACACGAGCAGGGACAATGGCAGGATTTGATTTCTCCTGCTGCCTTACACAGCAGTGAGTCCCTTGGTCCTCCTCTCCCCTCCCTCTGTGCTACTGGGAACCTGCTAAAACACACCTGTGGGAGGTTTGGGCTCTTAAATCCGTGTCCTAAATGTCCCAACAGTTCCCTAACTTGCAGAAAGTTTATTCCTATCAGGCCTTTAATCTCAGTTTTCTTGGGAAAATCACTGCAAGTATCTCCCTTCAGAAGCCCACAACAGAACATGTCCAAGAGCTAAAGAGGTTCCCCCCAATCCCATGAAAACTGAATGTTCTCCAAAAGATTAAGATTTTTAGATTTAAAATTCTCGTGTTCAGGCTGAAATTACAAGCTAATAACAACAATCATGTCATTAAGTCTGGATAAAAGGTTTTGATCATGAGGAAACTACATTCCTACACAGTTCAAATTAAACATCTCAAAGGTTTGAGCCACTCCCTCTCACACTCCACCTCCTGTCCCTCACCCTGTGCTTCTGCAGAAACACAGGAAAGAAAGAGCTGAAAAAAAGCAAGGAAGAAAAAATACTTTTCTCTCCAGAATGCAAGAAAAACAGTAACAAGTTCCAGTTATCACAAGAAACTTATTTTCTGCACAAAATACAGCTTGTTTTTTTTCAACAGGCTCCAGCTCACAGGCAGGCTGTGAGTAAAAGTGTAATGCATGAAGGCAAATATGGCTTATATTGTAGGAATTTCCATGATTTTTATGGATTGCATTGATGAGAAAGGCATTTGCACTTTCTGAACTACCAGTTTTGTTGTGGGATATACTTTGAATAATTCCTTTGCAAAAAGCACGATTATATATTCATTAGAAATGGAAAGTTGTTCTGGAAGATCTGAGCTTCTAAATGAATGGTATTTCAATAACTGAGGTGGCATAAATTAAACATACTGACTCTCCAATTCATCTTCCTCTAAGCCATAATATATCATTGCTCTCTAATTGCAATTCCCTGCCATGCTGTCCCTCTTCATCTTAATTCTAAATGGTCTGCCACTTATCAAACCATTCCTGTGCACTGCACAATCCTCACCCTGAACTGCTCAAATGTTTTATTTTGGAACAACACAGCTCAGCCACAAGCATCATTTTTCTCTTCATGACTTAGTCTCTACTGAAGTAAATCATGGAGAGAACAGGAGTTGTCCCTCTGTGGCCAACAGTTCTCAGCTAATCCCAGCCCAGCCCTGGCCCTGGGAGCAGAGCAAGGATTAAGCTGTGCCTGCACAAAGCCACTCCGTGCTCCCGGCAGGAACAGCTCCCTCCTGTTAGGATTGGTATTCCCCAGATGTTTCACTTGGAGCTTGGCAGCCCAGGCTCTGTGGCTGCAGTTCAAGTCCCAGGCTTGAGCAGCTCCAGTGTTTATTCTCATAATTTACACTTTGGGATGGCTTATAGACAGTTATGTACTTGGTTTTACAGCCACCACTTCAAACCCAGGGTCTGATCCTGCTGCTGTGGAGTCAGGGGTAGAGGATTCCCAATTCCACCACTGGCAGGAGGCACCACATCAGAAAACCATCTCTCAAAGCAAACAAGTTAATATAAAACACTGCTTTGGTTTAGAAATAATAAAAAAATGCCTGAAATCTTACTTACTAGGAAGTCTTCTTCACAGTACACCTTGCCATTGACATTGTAGAATGCTTTTCCTCGTAGTCTTCTCCCTGTTTAAACACAGGACCGTCAGAATTTTGTGCTCCATCCCCAAACCCAGTTGTTCAGGATGTGAAGTGAAAAGCACATCCTTCAGTGCCTGTCTGTGGGGTCTGTTCCTGGCCCCTCTCCTCTCCAGAGGGTCCCATCCAGAGACAGGAGTGAGGGTAAAGCTCTTGGTTCTATCCTGCCTTACCAAATCAGGCACCAAACCTTGCCTCAGGTATCATCTAAATATTACCTCCAAGTGCAGGTTATGGAACCCAGATGACAGAAGTTCCTGGGAATCTTCAAATCTAAACCCAAAAATAATTTGGGCAAAAAGACTCCTTTGCAAATCGAGACAATTTTCTTGGCAGGTAAAATCCCAGTGGGCACACAGCCACTGCCATCAACAGCATGTCTGTCTCCAAAGGACCAAGCAAGGGACACTGCATATGAATGTTCCTGCCACCCTTAGAAATATTAATCATCAATGCCACAGCAGCTTCCTGAGACACTAAAGCAGTACAAGGCACACATGATGGAGGGAAGGGCAGGAAAATCACACTGAAAACAAGAGATTTTGTATTCCAGTTTTGACATTTGCCATCTCATTAGCCCTTGTGGAACTCTACTGACAAAGCCTGTGATGGTCATTAATTAACTGATGGTTCCCTTTACAGCAAAGAACTGCACAGCAGACTCCAAAGAGTCCCAACAAAAAGGATTAAAGCCAGGAATTCAAGAACCACCAAGCCCCACCAGGTTTCAGACGCAGCAGATCAGAGCTGTCTTACACCAGAGCTGCTCTGCTGAAAGCAACATTGTTTTGTCAGTGTACCACCACACAGGGAGAGGGCAAAACACACTCATCCCAGCTCACCTTATTCCCACTGTGCCAGGGTCCCACTGGCCAAACTCCCAGGCAGTGGGTGCTCTCCCCAGCCCTGTGCAGCCCTGCCAGGCAGATGGCACAGGGATGTGCTGGCAGGGACACGGAACCAGGGAACCCACAGGTCAACAGATGGCCCCTCCAGGTCACTGCCAAAGCTCCACTCACAGAGTGAGCCTGGACATCTCCTCCAGCTCCACCATAACCACCACAACCTCCGGGAGGGTTGGACTCCGAGGGCCAGCGGGCTGAGCCAGCTGGCCAGTGCTGAGGGGCACGAGTGCTCTCCACCGTTTCCATAAACAATGTGCAGGAAAATGTGATTAATTTTCAGTGCTTGAAAGTGCCTTTGACACGTTGCCACTGCGATCCGACCCTGGGAAACAGCGTGTGGCACAGAGAAGTTGGGATCTGGGCTGATGCTTTGGGAAGTCACATGCTGCATGCGGTTGTCTGGTGGTTTTACTGTCGTGGCCCAGGGAAATGCTTCTTTTGTGTGCACATTCTTGGGCTGTCGATCTCACAGGCTGCTGTCTCCATACTGCTGGTAGGTGGAGTCAGCCCCTGTTTGTCTTTCCAGCTGCCTGGTAGCTCTGGTGGGGACCAGCAGCCTCGTGGTGTAGGCAACATGTTTATCTCCTCTGAGAGCCTTGGGTAACTCTGTGCCATCCACCAAACGAGGCACAGGGCTGGGACAGCAATCAGGGGGTCATGGGGCCTCTCTCGACTGACGCAAGAGCAACCACCTCTAGAACTTCCCTCCTGCTTATCCAAGCTGGTTTTGAACCTCTCCAGTGAAAAGCACATGGAATGGAAGGAAGAAAGGGAAAGAGGCCAGAAAGGCTTTTTAAAGGACACGCTGTCGGTGTCGGGCCCAGCCCTGGCACACAACTTGTCTTTAGACGGTGGGCATGAAGTGGCTGCCCCCAGGCAGGGCCTTGCCTGATGCAGCAGTGCCATCGCTCACACACACCTGCCAGGGTGTTTGGTCAGGTGAGGGAGTGCTGGCCACCCCCTCACCACACCCCCACTGTGGCTGGAAGCAGCAGAGGTAGTTAGGGACAAATCCCAAAGCCCGTTCCGGGAAGGATCTGTGCAGGACAGGAACGCTCTGATATCGTGTCATACGTTATCTTGTTCTAAACAACCAAGCAGGCAATTTTCTTTCTGTAAAAGAAAGATGTTGAATGAGGGAGAGGGAAGGGGTTTGCCTTGGGTGATTGATCCACCCAAAGAACTAACTAGCAGGCCTGCATTCTGAGCTGATGGCCCTCCTAAGACTGTGGGGAGGGGTGAGGAGTTTTTTTTCCTTCCCCGAAACAGGAGGCATTTCACTTCTGCCTTATCTCAGGCAAGGTGTGTGTTGGAGGGGTCCGAGGTTCACTTTGTTTTTTGGCCTGGTCATCTGGCTGTTTCTGGCCCTGGCTTGCCTCCATGTGCCCTGCTCTGCCCCCAGCCCGGACCTGCTCGGATTTCATTGGAGAGGAACCTTTTGGGGAGGAGGTCGCCCTCTCCCTCCTCCGCTCCCGTGTTGGCAGTGACATCTGACCAGCCATGAAAAGGGGAATTCCTGGCCACAGCTGGCCACAGACAGCGTGAGTTTCGTGGGAAGAGCCCCTTTCCCCCCTTCCCCTTCTCGATGGGGGGGAATCTCCATTTTGGCTTCTCCCACACACTGGGGCCCTCACAGAGCGACCGCCAGAGCCCAACCCCTGCTGATCGTGGTTAGAATTGCGCCAAAGGATGGAAAGTATCGAACTGTTTCCTTTTTGAAGGAAACAGTTGGGTACAGGTACAGTTGGGTACATCCTTTTGGGTACAGGATTATTGTTAGGTTGTTTTTTGTGTTCTTTTGTTGTTCTGCCAATACACATATATCCATTAATAACGGGCTGTTATTTTTTCTTTCTCCACACTTCCTCAACTGGAGCCTCTTAATTTCAGACTTACAAGTGCTTAGAAGGAGGAGCTTGGTCTTCCTCATAACTCATCCTCCTTAGCAAAACACTTCAGTCTCATTAAACTGAGACATATGGGGAGGGTCAGCAGAAGGTGCAGGAGGATCTGTATCCCAGTGTGCAGAGCCTGGCAGTGCTGAGGCTGATCGGAATGGCCCAAATTCTGCTCCCGTTGTTTCTGTAGCAAAGCATCACCGGCAGGAGCCAGGGGGGTCAGAGCTTTCCTGGACTGGGATGAAGTGGGAAGCCTCTGACCCAAAGCAAACAAGGCAAACCTGATGTTTTGGAGTGGCTCTCAGACACTTCTGATATCAGATGGGTTTGGCAGCTGATTGCCCTGTGACATGGACCCACCTGAGCACAGCCCAGCCAGGAGCCTCCACACCAGCCCTGTGAGCCCCATTCCCAGCCCATCCTACAAGCCTGAGACCTCTGCCCTACAGAGCACTCCCAGCACAACACCTTTCAAAACTGAGGGAAATACTGTTTTCCCTATTTTCCAGCTAAAAAACCCAAGATACTTATTAGGGAACAGACTTTCCTAAACTCATAAAGCAGGCAAGCAGCTTGCTCACATGATAATGACTATCATTAGCAATGATTAATAAGATTGACAGACCTTTTACCTTAGAAGAATTTCATTCAGGGATAGTACAACAGTTATCTCAAAAACAAGAAACAGCAAGTTTATCACTCAAACGGCTGCTGTGGATGCCTATATTGGCTTTTTCATTCTGCATTTTAGAAATAAAGACAAAAGCCTACGTTCCCCTTGCCCTCCAGAAGAGTTTGCTAAATGCCAACACTGAACACAGTCAAACACCACACTCGAGTGAAAACTGCAATCCAGAGGGAAGTGCTGGCAGCTGCAGCCAGGGAGTCAGGAATCCCAAGGAGAGGCAGTGCTGGGGCCCCAGCCCAGAGCAGCCATGCACCAGGATGGGTGTAACACCTCGGGTTGGGGTACCTGCCCTGAGCTCGAGGCACTGCACAAAGGAGTTCACCTCTCAAGGTCCTGGATAACTCAGGGGCCTCCACAGCACCAGCCTGTTCCATGTAGCTGTAACCCACTATTATCAGTTTGGCAGAGATTACAAGTTAAAACCCCCCTGATGTTCCTTCATCCAGCTGAGCAAAGCACCTGGCAGCCACAGGAGATAACATCATCCTGCCCACTGGCAAACAGGACCTGCTGCTTGGCTTTCCTCTGAATGACTGAGTCTGGCCAAGCCTGGTTACTATTTGCTTTCATAACATTGAAACAAAAAAAGTCAAGAGTTTCTGACAAAACCTGATGCAACTTGCCGGTGGCTCATTATAATAATAATGAGCAGCGGTAACGAGCAGCCCAGCAGTGTGGGGTTTCACTGACACTGCCCTGGCTTCCTCCTCCTGCTCTGGGTGCCCTCCTCGGTGTGTCCTCCCTGTCAGACCAGTTCCCAACAGCAGCAGGGAAGATGCTGTGCTTCACACCCGGGCAGAGGAGCAGCAGCTCGGCCAGGGATGCTTGGGGGTACTCTGAGACAGGCAGAGACACCGAGCCTTGCAGCGTGTGCGCAGGGACCCAACCCCAACCCTTACAGGGAACTCCTTTTTTTCCCTGAGTGCTTCTCAGCCTTGTTTTACTTTACAAAATGAAGCTTATGCACTCACAGGGACAAATGCCTGCTGCAAGTAACATATTTCTTGGCTGACACCCACCCCCTTGAGGGGCAGTGAGCACCAGGATAAGGGGGTTCCACCACCCCACGTGGGAGGCACAGACCTCACAAATGCTCCAGCAAACACTGCAAAGATTCACGTAGATAATCTAGTACATAATAAAATACAAGCTAGAAATTACTCTGTCCCAAAGACCGATCACAATTGGTGTTTGTGACCAACATGACAAACATCCAAAAGAATGCAGGCTTTTGGAGCTTTAAAAATATATATAAAACCAGAATCACCTCTAGGTTTTTAACATCAGTTTTCATATTTAACCAGTTTATGAGTCTCTGGTGTTTAAATGTATCTACCAACTTCCTGCAAAATCCTACTTCCTGCAAAATTTT
Source organism: Corapipo altera (assembly GCF_003945725.1). NCBI lineage: Eukaryota > Metazoa > Chordata > Aves > Passeriformes > Pipridae > Corapipo > Corapipo altera. The sequence goes on along the minus strand of NW_020885077.1, from coordinate 78,056 downwards.
TATCTCCTACACGTTGCAAACTAAAAGGAAGGAAAGGGAGAGCTGTTGCTTTATTGAAGGGCTCAAATCAAAGATTCGTCTTTCTTGCAAAAGGAAAAATGATACAGGCTGACACAGGCTGTCCTCAACTATTCTCTCCAGCCTCTGCAACACCCCACTGTGTGGTGAAAACACACCAGCCAGGAAGACAAGATGGGGTAAAACCTTTTTCCAATGCTGTTTCAAAAGCTGCTCCAGGCCCCCATGGAACAAACCGTGAATCAGCCCAGGTTCTTGAGGAGGGGCTCCCAAAGAGTGTCCTGCCCCCACCTCCAGCTTAAAAGCATCTTCCAAGCCCTCCCTGCCCCTGCTGGCTGTGGGTATTTGCCTGTGGGGAGGTAAGTTTGTCAAGTCACAGTCTTCAGTGGCACATCTCCTGTCTCACACAGGATGATGCAACTGCATCAGGGGCTGACACCCCCGCCTGTGGAAGGCAGGAGATAGCAATGTCTCGCTGTCACAGCATGGTCATTAGATCTAATCACTGTTTCCAGCATGCTTTGAAGTTGAAAAGTGCCAAAGCATTATTATAATATTTTAAGGACTTTGATGATTAAAAACACGCAACCGTTTGGTAACAATCACGATTTACTAGTACTGTAGTTTCAGCAAGTTCCTGTGAGAAGCCTGCATTGTCTCAGTGCCTGACGCTACTCAAACACAAACAGCTCCCCTCTGACATAATGGGAATGCTGCAGCTCCAGCCCTGCCTCCCAGAGAATGCCCGGTGTGTCCCCGGGACTCCCAGCACGCCGAAAAAAACACACCATCTTCTGATATTCAAGATGTTATGTGCCTCTTCTCACAACTTAATGCAGGAACGTTTCAGTGTTAGAGGGGACAAAAGCGAGATGACTAATAATGTTATTTCTGATGTTACAGCTGTGTGGAACAAGAGGATTCTATTTCAATCACAAAATGTAATTAAGCCCCCACCATACGGAGTGCAATGCAAGAGTTCAGCTGTAGGTATCACTACTAAAGATAAGAAATTCATTAGAGCAGAGCTAATTAACAGTCTGAACAGCTCAAGCTATGGAATATTACTCAGTAGCTGCCATTGCTGTTGGCTGGGGACACGCCTGGGTAACACAGAGCTGGGCTCTGGGACTGCTCCTTCCTCAAGGGCAGGACGAGGCAGGGTGGCTGTACCTGCCCTGTGCCAGGGGCTTGTCTGAGCCCCCAGCACGGCCATGCCCTGCTCCTGCTGGGAAAGGGGCACCCGGGAGCTCCTGGCTTGTCTCACAGCAGCAACACACATACACAGCATCCTCCTCTATCAGCTCTTTCTGGAGGAAAAAACTGTACCACACTGCTTCCCTCCTCGAGATTTCTCACCCCTCTTATTTTATGAACTGTCAGTTCAAAGGCTAAACAGGACATTTCAGTAAGAATCTCCCTGGTCCACGACCCGCACAGCTTTCTGAGCGCGGCAGCCCGGGCTCTTCATGCCTGGCTGACCAAAGAACTGTGCCTATCTGTTTTAGTTAGCAATATTAAACATGGACCTAATTGCTTGTTAACTGCTCCAGACGCCATCTCTGTAGTGGCTGATTTGACACCAGCACCATCACTGGTCTTATTTGCCACCTTAAGTGACAGTCTCCCAAAGTGTTCAGGCTGCAGCGACATGGCAACGCACACACAGCATTCATGTGCCCAGAGTGCTCAGATATTTCCTAGTAAACGTAGCAGTGAAGGGAAATTCCCATGGATTGGCCCAAAGCCCTGTACAAGTGGAACCAGACACAAGGTGGCCTGGGCTGAGCAAATGCAGCTTTTCTGCCATGCAAGGGGTGACCATCCCTCTGAAGAGCACCTGTGTGACACTGTCTAATGACTGAGAAACTGGGACACACACAGCCCAAAAGCTGAAGGGCAAATGAAGTCTCCAGAACCCAAACCTGCTCTCCACAACCCCCCGGGTTCGACAGCTGCTATTTCTGAACAGTGGAAGCTAAACTTTAAGTCACCAGAAGGTTCCAGGAGCCGAAACTTCAAGAGAAATACCAAGTTTTACAAACACAGAATAAATCATGGAAAACATTAAGCAATAACAACCCACCTCTGCTACCTCCTCTGCCCAGTCACCTCTAGCTAAACCAGATGCAGAATCTCACCCAGGAGAGCTGTTCCCTTTCAGCAGAGTAGGTTTGCCTGCCCAGGAATTAAAGATGTGCCACAAGAAAACAAAAGCTCCCAACGCTTCTTCTTTATTTGTTACCATTCCTCCTTTACTCACATGTGAGTTTGGGCCCACAGTTCCCATCCCTCCCTCTGCCCATCTGCCCATAGGTTTTCTTTACACAGGGTTTCTGTCACTCCACCCACTTGAGAATGGGGTGAACCCAGGGCTGCTTTAGCCCCTCTGTAACTGTTAATTAAATTTTTCTCCTCAGTCTCCTGAGGACTCACACAAAGCCACCGAGCACAACCTCTTGGTGAGGGGGTCCCGCAGTGGAGCTGCTGCCACGGCCGGGGCAGAGCGGGGTCTCCGGTGGGAAGGGGCTGCAAGGAGGGGACTGAGCCCAGCCCAGCCCCTGGGCTTGGAGAAACTTCCATCCCCCACCGCCACGGCCCCCTCCCCTCCCCAATGCTCAGGCTTTGTGAAAAAAGGGGTGAATTTCTAGGGCTTTCAGGGTTTTTAAGATGAGGGGGGGAGAAAAACCCAATGCCAAATTCCTTTGAATAGAAGATACTGCATGTTGGCAGAAGCCACTTTTCACAGACTCCAACCGTTTGAAATCTGAAACACTAAAAAGTGGCTACTGTGGATGTGCTGTATTCTTCTTTTCAAAGCAATCTGGCACACAGTTTTGCTCCCCTGTTTCAGGA